>NC_087274.1:26275772-26448272 GCF_015220805.1 Pogoniulus pusillus | reverse complement strand
ACCAAGGGCATTTTTGCTGCAGTTTAACGTGCCCAAGTGCCAGCCATGCAAGATTCTGCTGCACAAAACAGCTGCTGGAAGTTTTCACACCATGGCATTCACAGAAATCAGTTTTCAGTGTGGTGTTCTTTCCCTCTTTCCTCTCCTTCCCCCTCTCCCCGTCTCTGTTTTCCTCTCATCTCCCCATCTCTTCCCCTCAAGGCTCTTCAGTTTTACATTTGCTCACCCTTTTCTCAGCTCTCCACCCTTCCCTAGACACTGGCATCCCCCTTAGCCGACTCAACTAGAACCTGATGAACAGTGCTGACTGTTTGGGTGGTTTGTTCTGTAGCTCTATGGAACAGCTACCAAACTTAGGAGGAATCACTGAAAGTAGGTTTGTTTTGTCCTCTGCTCCAACAGGACATCTCTGAGTCTCTCAGGTGGCATTCTGGGTGCAAGTTCTCACTAGGCAAACAGAGACAAGTGGCCTCCGACAGAACTGTGCTGGGTGGGCAGGGTCTCATCATGAGCAAGATGGTCTAGGGGGAGGTGTCCCTGCCCATGGCAGAGGGGCTGGAGCTGGATGACTTTTAAGGGCCCTTCCAACCCAAACCATTCTATGAATGAATGGCTCCGCATCTGCTGCAGACACTCTGAGTGTGTCAGCATTAGTCAGAGTGCTGGAACAGTGCAATCCAGGGACAGGCATGACACAGCCCTAAGGACATGCCAGTTCATCCATGAGAAGAGGAAGGGTGGTGCCTGCCTGTGCTGAGTGGGAGCCAGGGGGAGATGTGGCAGCGTCTGGCAGCAGAAACTTGACAGCGATGCAGGTTAGCAAAAAAAGGACATAAGTTTGAGATTTTATTGGTACATTATTTACAGCAGTTGCTCTCATATTACAATTCTCTTTCATCTTTTCAGTTTTCACTTATAAAAAATTAACCAAATAAACCTTATATAACCAAATTTATCACAGCAGGTCTGGTTAGTTTTCACAGTTACAGCGGCCATCAGGAACAGAACCGAAGTACCTACAAGTCAGTTGTCCTCGCCTGACCCACCCTGCCTGGGGACACCCTGCCGTTCCTCAGGAGCTGGCTGGCTCCTGATGGAAGCTGGAGAGACCACGTTGCAGCAGGATACACCCTCCAGGCTGGAGCTCACCTGCCTCAAGCACGCCAAGGGCCATCTCACACACGACCTGCCAAGCTGGAGGAACTGCTTTGTTCCGTGATGGCACCCATCAGCTTTCCACCAGAGCTGGCTCCTGCTTCCCTCCCTAAGAAAATTCCTCCTTTCTTTTACTTTCCACCACTGCTGAGCCCCAGTGGGGGTGAGCCCCGGGGGGGTGAGAGTGCAGCAGTGAGCAGGCACCTTCCTGGGCGATGCTGACAGCTCCTCTGCTGTCTCTCTCCCACTAAGAACAATTTCACTCACCCTTCAAACTGCAGCGAGAAACCTGCACTGCCTGAGCACCTACAGTGCCCAGGAGGGACTCAGGCAGAAGCATCCTGCACGGGCAAGTCTCTGCCAAGGTGAAGTCCAGTCCCAGAGCCCAGTGGCCTTTCCTAGCACTTAATTCTGCTGCCCAGGCGCGGCAGCGGCACTGACACCAGCGTGTTCCTGATGGGATCATCTTCAGTCCCTCCCTCCAGGCGCTCATCTCTTTACAGTGGTTAATTATTGCTGTTTTAGAATAGGATGGGTTTGCTTTGAGGACTTGTAGCCACTTCCCATGACAGAGTACAGTACACACTGTGCTGAACACAGAAAACACAAGACTCATCTCACATTGGTCTTGTACAAGGGTGAAGAGATGCAGAGCAAGAGGCTGTCTGGGGGAATCCAAGTTTATTCTAACCCACGATCTAAAAAGCCACTGCCTTGAACGTGAGCAGTTCTGGTGAGCAATTTAGCCCCAAGTTCTTGTTTTGTTGTTGTTGTTCAACTGACACTGGACATTTTCCAAATGCATTCCACACATCTGCTTAGCACTACCAAAAAAAAATAGTGTTGGTTTTGTTTCTTTCTTCCCCCCCTCCCCCCCATTACCTCATTTGTCTCAAGATTATATTTCTTTGCTTTAATAAAACAACACAAGCACACAAACTGCTTCAAGCTAACAGCCCAGCAACCCTCACAAGTACAGCTCACAAAGCACCAGAGGCTTTGTTAAACCTAATTGTAGTTTCTTTTTTTAATGCCAAAAAAAAAAAACAAACCCAAAACCCAAACCCAAAACAACAAAAGAAGGAGATAAAAAAAGAGCAAAGATAACTATTACAAGTCAAAAGGACTAAACTCTGGAGGGAAAGAATCTGAAAGCAAGGTTAGCTCTATGCTTGTCACACTTAGCTGTAGCTGCTTCTGCACCCAGCCATGGTACTTGTAAAGGAGTTTACAGCTGCACCATGGATTTGTTATGCCCTTGGTCTCAACCAGTCCATCTTCTACCATGTAGGTGTAGCTGCTCTGCACCCAGACATGGTACTTGTAAAGGAGTTTACAGCTGCACCATGGATTTGTTATGCCCTTGGTCTCAACAAGTCTATCTTCTACTATGTAGATGTAGCTGCTCTGCACCCAGACATGGTATTTGTAAAGGAGTTTACAGCTGCACCATGGATTTGTTATGCCCTTGGTCTCAACGAGTCCATCTTCTACTATGTAGGTGTAGCTGCTCTGCACCCAGATATGGTACTTGTAAAGGAGTTTACAGCTGCACCATGGATTTGTTATGCCCTTGGTCTCAACAAGTCCATCTTCTACTATGTAGGTGTAGCTGCTCTGCACCCAGACATGGTACTTGTAAAGGAGTTTACAGCTGCACCATGGATTTGTTATGCCCTTGGTCTCAACAAGTCCATCTTCTACTATGTAGGTGTAGCTGCTCTGCACCCAGACATGGTACTTGTAAAGGAGTTTACAGCTGCACTATGGATTTGTTATGCCCTTGGTCTCAACAAGTCCATCTTCTACTATGTAGATGCTGGAAGCATCTTCTCTCCCACCGCTCACCCTTGTCTCGTAGCATCGTAACACAGAATGGGTTGGGTTGGAAAAGACTTTCAAGATCATGCAGTTGCAACTCCCCTGCCATAGGTAGGGTCACCTCCTGCTAGAGCAGCTTGCTCAAGGTCTCATCCAACCTGGCTTTGAACACTGCCAGGCTTGAAGCCTCCACAGCTTCTCTGGGCAACCTGTTGCAGTGCCTCACTGCAAAGAACCTCCTCCCAAAGTCCACTCTAAACCTATCCTGCTCCAGGCATACAAAGCCAGCACTGAGCAGTGCTGGGAACAGTGACCAAGCTCCAGATGCTGGCTCGCAGCTTGTTGGTCTAACTGAGCTTTCACTAAACAACCTGTCCCAGTTAGTCTTTTGTGCTATTTTGCAGTGCCAGGCTCTCCAAATGACCACTTAGGCAGCAGCATTTGGATGAGAGAGAAGCAAGAGCTCTGTGCAGAGTCTCTGTTACAGAGGCATGCAGGAGCAGAGTTACTCTATTTTTCAAGGTTCTGGGTGGATCTATTTTGAGGGAAGAGGGGAAAAAAGGAGAGAAAACTTTCTTCCTGCATTTTAAAGCTTATTTAATAGTTGCACCCCTCTGCTTTCTTCACATGGTACAACACAGATCATCGCTTCCAACCTTCCACCCAACATCTCCATGACCACTAGACCAAGTGCCACATCTACTTGTTTCTTGAACACCTCCAGGGATGGTGACTCTGCCACCTCTCCCTGGGCACCCTGTTCCAGTGTCTGACTGCTCTTTCTGTAAATAAATTGTTCCTAACATCCAACCTGATCCTCTCCTGGAACAATTTCAGGCCATTTCTTCTTGTCCTGTCATTGATTACTTGGGAGAAGGGGCCAAGACTGGCCTCACTCCAACCCCCTTTCAGGTAGCTGTAGAGAGCAATAAGGTCTCCTCTGAGCCTTCTCTTTTTCAGGATAAACAACCTCAGCTCCCTCAGCATCCATGGGGATGCACACAGGGGGGAAAATGGCCATCCAGGTCCCAGCCCTGGGGACAGATGTCCCTAGGGTTCTTTACTCTCTACAACTGCTGATGGATGGAGCCGTCCCTTGAGATGTTAGGAATTTAGGTGCTTCCATCTTGCCTGTAGTAGAACAACCTTTGCCTTGCAAGCTGCAGCTCTGGCTTTGGGTCTTCAACTACCTCTGCAGCATGGCCAACGCTGCTCCTGCTTCTGTACCTCAGGCCATCCCCCTGCCTGCTGCCAACCAGCTCAGCCTTGCCATGCTGCTGCACCTCAGGCCCACAGGGCACAGATCATCCTTATAGCCTCCTTGTCACACCATTAAACTCATCCTGCTTTCAACAAAGCTCTAAACCAGGCCTGCTTCTCCCTGACAAGGTTGACTACCATGCCAGCTATCTCCTTCCATGATGGCCAAGCCTAAAGAGTCCCTCAGCCAAGGTCCCCCATAGCCATGCATCTCTGCTGCAGCAGCCCCTGGCAGCTCCCCGAGCCAAATGTGCCACAGAGATGGGAATGGATGGACCATGGAGAGGAGAGTCCAGCTCCTGATGCTCAGTCCAGTGCACAAGGTCAGCCTGCAGGGAGAGCTCAGGGCTTAGACATCACCCCACACATTGCCCCAAGACCTTCTGCATCTCCCAGCAGAGATGAATGATGGCTGCTGCCATTTCTAAGCATCTTGCTCTCCAGAGAGCAAACACAGTATAAATCTACAACAAATACCAGTTTGAGGGTTTCAAGTATGATTAGAAACCAGTTTCTGTGCTGGTTTGATTGCTCAGCATCGCTGGTCTGGAGCCATTCAAGGGCCATAGAGCTTACTGCCGAATATGAGACGTGCTGGAGATGCTCAGGATGCACCCAGTGTGCCCACTCACTCCAGAGGGAATGGCCCATCCCCTTTCTTTTGTTCATTTTCTTTATTTTTGACCTTTTAAAACGTTTGGACTTCAGACCTGGTGCCCTGCCCAGGAGGGCACTCCAGCAGTGCCCACTGCACAGCACTTATCAGAAGCCACAACACTAAGGAGAGGGCTGCTAGGGGAGGAAACTGCATCTAGTTAGGCAAAACAAATACAGGGAAGATCCTTCACATCTCCAGCACCCTCTCCACCTACATCTGAAGCAGCCTTACCATCACATTTACCAGCTGAGGCTAAACCCCAAGAGATGCTCCACTCTTCCCCACAGCCCAGCTAGAAGTGTCCTTGGAAAAAGAAACCATCAGAATAAATCAGGAGCATCCCTTCCCACCTCACACTGCTGCTGGAATTAAGAGTCAGCAACTGGCAGAAAGATCTGCCAGATCACCAGCTCTTAGGCTCAGGACCAAACCAAGAACCATCTCATGCTGCTCTGCACCCACCCAGGCCCTCTCCTAGGATGGGAAGAGTCAGGAGAGGATATTCAAGCAAGGTAACGGCATGGCCCCAACTGACCATGGCTATGTGGTGCAGGAGAAGCAAGAAGCTCCCAGAGGGAGTCTACAAAGCCACTGCTGAGGGGGCACAAGCAAGGAGCTGTGAGATCTTTTCCATGCAACATTGCTTAAACCAGCAGGCCCTGAAGAGACAGAGCAGACTCGTGGGTCTGCCCAAGGCTGTCCAACCTCAGCATGAGCTGCACCATGCTCTACCAGCACACTGGCCCAGGCAGTAGGGGCAAGACAAACTGGACCCCAAGGAGTGTGCCTGGTGTGGTCCAGAGGCCTTGCACAGCAGTGACCTTCTGGCCTGAGCCATCACATTTAAGGGACACTTTCCATCAGTGCAGATGAAAGAACAGCATCACTTGATGCTTTTAAGCCTGACCTTATCTAATCCTATTCACAACAGCTTGTGCAGGGAAGCAGCAGTGCCAGAGGTCCTGTACCCCCACTGCAGCTACCAGGCACGAAGCTCTGGCCACCACATGAGCTGCCCCCTGAAATGCAGGCTGGCATCTGCGGTGCTTCACCCTGCCCAGCCCTCTCCTTCCTCCTCCTGAGGAATGCAAGATGCAGCCGTTTTGGCAGGCAGCCCTTTCCTCCAGAAACGAGCTGTCCTGGCTGGAGAGCCGGGAGCAACCAGCTGGGTGCTTTCCAAGGAGCCTGGGCACAAAGCAGCCGGCAGCAGGCTTCGGGGAAGGAATTCGCTCAGCAGCTAGCGGCCGAGCGGCAATGACTCCATCCTTACTGGTGCACCGCCAGCACCCGGCGTGCCAGGGGGGGAACACAGACAGCACCCCACAAGCTGCACTCCTCCTGCCCAGGGTCTCAACAGGCACCACAAGCAGACACTGCAACAGCAGCACTTGAGGTTTACACATAGCATAGAAAGTCAAATCCTGGCGACCTGATGGTACCTCTGCAGCTGTGGGGTCTGGTGGGCTTGATTCCAGGTTTAGGCTTTCCTGACAGGATGTGGAGTTCTGATTACAAAGGCACAGGTTGCAAATAAAACCAACAACATTCTGTTACATTAAATACCCTAATAATAATAACAATAATAAAAGAAAAGAAAATTAATGCTCTGTTTAGGCTTTAGAATCATAGAATCACCCAGGTTGGAAGAGATCTCCAAGATCACCCAGTCCAACCTGTCATCCAGCCCTAGCCAATCAACCAGACCATGGCACTAAGTGCCAGGCTTTGATTGAACACTTCCAGGGAGATGGCAACTCCACCACCTCCCTGGGCAGCCCATTCCAATGCCAATCACTCTCTCTGCCAACAACTTCCTCCTAACATCCAGCCTAGACCTCCCCTGGAACAACTTGAGACTGTGTCCCCTTGTTCTGTTGCTGGTTGCCTGGCAGAAGAGACCAACCCCACCTGGCTACAGCCTCCCTTCAGGTAGTTGTAGACAGCAATGAGGTCCCCCCTGAGCCTCCTCTTCTGCAGGCTGCACACTCCCAGCTCCCTCAGCCTCTCCTCACAGGGCTCTGCTCCAGGCCCCTCACCAGCTTTGTTGCCCTTCTCTGGACACCTTCCAGCACCTCAACATCTCTCTTGAATTGAGGAGCCCAGAACTGGACACAGCACTCAAGGTGTGGCCTGACCAGTGCTGAGCACAGGGGCAGAATAACCTCCCTTGTCCTACTGGCCACACTGTTCCTGATCCAGACTAGGCTGGCACTGGCTCTGCTGGCCCCCTGGTCACACTGCCCATTCCTAGTTTTTGTGGTTTGTTGTTTGTTTTTTTTTTAAGTTTTGTTTGTATTTTTGTTTGCTTGGTTGTTTGTTGTTTTTTTTTACCCCCCCTCTGGAAAGATTTTAGTGCAGCGATTTTATAGCAAGAGAAAAACAAACAAACAAACAAACAAACAAACCCACAACAAAACCAAACTGGGAAAAAAAAAAAAAAAAGGCACAAACTGTTTGGTGTTTTTTTTTTGTTTGTTTGTTTTTGTTTTGTTTTTTTCTTTCCTTTTTTTTTTCCCCCCCTTTTAACCTTTTGCTAACACTTTATAGTTTTGTCTATTTTTCCTTCGGTTCATTAATAAATCACTGAACGCAGCAAGAAAATAATCTGCCAATTTCTGTACACTATACAAACCACCCCCAGCAGGACCCTCTCCCCTCCCTCCCCACCCCCCACCTCTCCCCTTCCCCTCCCAACAGTACATGGTTTCAGCTTCAGGACAAATGTACAGCATAGAAAGACTTTGAAAAATAGAGTGCCCCCATACACAAATTCTGTTAATTAAACCCAAGGTCTCTTGCTACAGTGCCCTTCACCATCCTCGTATCCCTCCCCCACCCTGCCCCTTATTGCTGGGACGTGCACTGGGATTCTGCCCTTCCTGCTCCTAAAAGCTTGGATCGAGGCTTAGCCCAGCACTGAGAGACCTACTGGAGTTGTGCCAAGTGGCTCCTCCATTCCTGGCTTCAGCGCCTGCTCTGTGGCCCTGGCAGGGATGAGGTGACCCCCTCCCTGCTGCGCTCATTCAGCAGCGCCACAGCTCAGTGCTGGGAAAGCTTTAGGCTGGACAGAAAGAGGATATCTCAGTACCAGTGAGACACAGGTGGGTCCATGCCATCTGCCCCCAATCCAGCCCACAGCTCCCTCTCTGGGACTCTCCCATTGCGTTAGGTTAACACACGCTCTACCCTTCCATCCAGTGAGACAGGTGGTGCTTGTCACCTCCCCCCCACCCCCATATAATACTTCATAAAATAGTAACTTTCCCCCCCACACACCCCCACCCCAGGAACTAAAGGAGTTTTCCCTATCAACGTATGAACAGAGCTGAACCCCTCCACCCACCCCCAATTAAGTGCAGCCAGAAACGGTTCTCTCTATACCTCCGATACCAAGCTTGACAAATTCAAACCTACCAATCTTCTGTTTGTTTGTTTGTTTGTTGCCTTTTTCGCTCCCCCCCCGAGACTTAATTCATGCAGAGTTGCTATTTTGTTTAAGTAAGTTATAAAAGTTGATATCTCAGGCTAGAAGAAGCTGTAGTCTTGGTTATTCTTTAGTTGGCAGGCACTGTACATACATACCGGGTACAGACACATGCCGAATCTGCTTTGCATTGCTTTTTGCATTGTACAATTCACAAATCTGACATCATTAAAGCAGTTAATTACCTTTGATGGCAGGCTGCAGTGAGGCCATCTACACTGATCGAACAAGCAGCTGGTTAAGATAGTGAGTACGCCCCCGCCCCGAACCCCTCGGAGCTCCCTCCCCCCTGCCCCCCAGAATGCGAGTATCTGTCACAGGTTGCTTCTCTGAAGCGGTTGGGGTTTGGTGTGCACAGGAATTCAGTGCAAAATGTGTTGCCATAGGAACTGCAGCCTCCATTACGCCTCAACGACACCACCCAGCAAAAGCCCGAACTAAAAATAATGACAGCGGCGGCGGCGGCGGCGGCGACAACAAAAAGCCCTTCAAAGATAAAACAGAAAACAAGCAAACAGGAAGGGAAAAAAAAAAACCCAACCAACCCAAAACCAAAACAAACAACCAACCACCTCCCCAAAACCAACCAACAACAACAACAACAACAAAAAAAAAGGAAAAAAAAACCCCAAACCCCAAAAAAAGGCAGCAAAGTCCCAACGCACATGCGGAGTCTGGCCCAGGACTGCGGGTCACAGGTGGCTACGGAACAGCGCAGGGGGAGATGGTTGGCTTTGACCTCACACCATGGTGCGACGGGGCTCAGAGTTTGGAGGCTGTGCTGGCTTCAGGAAGGAGGTGGAGACGAGGGGATGGAGTCGTGGTTAACTTGGATGCACCCAGGGTGCCTCAGAGGTTTGGGCAGAATGAAGCACACCCCTCCCCATCCCTCCCTCCCTCCCCCCGGGAAAAACAACCCCAACCCAGAAGAAAGTGCAAGGCCGGGTGCCGCGGCGGCGGAGCGGCGAGTCGGAGGGCGTGCAGCGCGCTGTCCTCTTCATGCAGCGGAGCAAGCAGGCTGGGGAGGAGGAGGTCTGTCCTCCCCCACACACACCCCTCTTCTTTGAAGACTACTGACCAGTAAATGACGGTGAGACGAGTGTGAATTCTACGTCACTGGCGCGTGGAACACTGCAGACTGCATTCAAGTAAGGTTTCTGCGCTATGGTGGATGCGTCGCTACGTTACCTCACACCTGGAGAAGGAGAGGACTATGTACACCAGAGCAGTGGCACTGCGACTTTGCGGTGAGGTCTCTGTGCTTTACGGAGGAGGTACCTGGGATGGAGAGGTCACCGCGGGTCGCAGGCAGGACTCCCAGCACCACCACCTGCAGCATGCGAGGAAGGAGCCGCTGCTGGGCCGCTGCAGCCAGCCGACCGAGACAGGACGTCAGGGAACCAAGGGGAAAGGAAACCTCAGCCCTACATTGGCAAAATCAGCAGTGGTGAGAAGGGGGGGGGGAGGGCGTTCATTATTTTTGAAGGGGACAAGGATGGGGAGGGGGAAGGAAATTAACAGAAAAATCAATTTTTGTGGCTGTTTGGTCGGGTTTCTTTTATTCTTCCCGCAGCTGCAGGCGGTAGCGGTGGTAGCGGACCTGGAAAAACATTCTCTCCAGCAAGGAGCGTGTCATCCCCGGCAGGGCGTAATGTTCAACCACCCCCATGTGCTTGAAGCCCAAGGACTCGTAGAGCTTGTGGGCTGCCATCTTGACAGCCGTGGTTCCCAGCACCACCGAGGAGTAGTTGTTGAGCACAGCAAACTCCAGCACTTTGCGGCCCAGGGCCTTGGCGATGCCTTTGCCGCGGTAGTTGGAGTCGACGGACATGCGGCGCAGCTCCACGGTGTTGTCTTCTTCGTTGCCTCGCGCTGCCACGATCCCCACCACGTTGCCATCCAGGACAGCGACCCAGAAGCAGGAGCCTGCAGGAGAGAAAGCAGCAGATGTAGCCAGTGGCCACCTCAGAAGGACAAGGCAGGCAAAGCAGCCACTGAAGAACACACTGATGGGAGCCATGCTTGGGGTCAAGAACCACCTCTCTGCCACAGCCTCTATGAACCAAACTCTCTTTCCCTCTGACATTGTGAAGGGGATGTTCTTCTCCCAGGGAAGACAGGCAGGAAACTCACTACAAACTGTAAGGGTGGTGAGACACTGGAGCAGGTTGCCCAGGGAGGCTGTGGATGCCCCCTCCCTGGAGGTGTTCAAGGCTAGGTTGGATGAGACCTTGATCACAATCTGGGCTAGGGGGAGGTGACCCTGCCCATGGCAGGGGGGTTGGAACTGGATGATCTTTAAGGTCCCTTCCAAGCCAAGCCTTTCTGAATCTCTGACCATGCTGGAGAGAGACACCAAGACCCTCCCACCCCACTGCTTACACTGTCCAAACATTAAAGCTTTAATGGTGCAGTTAGCAACTGCTGGAACTCTGGAGTAGCACAGCAGCACCTTATGACTTGGCAAAGTCATCAGGAAGAGGTAACCAAGGCCTTCTGTGCTTCTCTATGGCACAGCCCAGCTGCAGAGGTTGGAAAGGACCTCTGAAGATCGAGTCCAGCCTCCCTGCCAAGGCAGGCTCATCTACAGAAGGTCCCACAAGAACACGTCCAGGTGGGTTGTGAATGTCTCTAGAGAGGGAGACTTCACTGCCAGGTACAAAGTGCAGGGAACCAGCCCAGGTTCAGCCCAGCACATCAGGCTCACCCCCACTGTCAGTGACGTGCAGCTCAGTGATGCTCACTGTGGTCCCCACTGCAAGTCACACTCCACTGGCACTATCTAGGCCAACAGCTAATTTCTAAAACACTGAGACCTGCCTTGACCCACTTCTCAGGAGCAGTTTAGATGTCTCTCCTCTGCTGCCATGCTGACAGTGACTGCATTCACCTGGATCTCAAAACATCAGTTGTTCAGACATGACCCCAGACGAAGACCTGCAAGAGCTGGAACCCAGCAGCCACCCTCTCTCTGCACATGAGTGGCAGGGCTGAGCTCACTGCTCTCTATGCTCACTTTAAACAGCTCATTGAGTCAGGGCTCTGCTCAACATTCCTCAGCTCCTGTAGTGTGGCCCAAAAATGGGGTTCCTGAGTCTCCTCCATGTTTGAAGACCAGCGGTGGGATGGTCCCACAAGGGTATGCACTCCCATCTGCCCAGCCCAGTCCTTAAGCAACCCCCAAAAATGCCACAAAGCAGGCATCAACTGGCTGCTGCTGGGCTGCAGCTGGTGGCATGGCCACCACATCCTTCTCAGGTAGCCCTACCTGCAGAAACTCCTCCCGGAGCTGCTTCTCCAGCAAGTCTGTCTCATTTTCCTCAAACCACAGATACCAACCAAGGGTTTCCCCGCAGAGGTGGTTGAATCCCCATCCCTGGAGGTGTTTCAAAGGGGCAGGGATATGGTGCTGAGGGCCATGGTTTAGCACCAGCCTTGGCAGAGTTAGAGAATGGTTGGACTGGGTGATCTGAAAGGGCTTTTCCAACCAAAATGACTCTGAGTCTGCTCAGCCCCAGATTCCTGATTCCCCAATCTTAGCAAGCATGGACCCACCAAACCCAGCACAGGCTGCTGAAGCTCACTCAGACACACTGCCCACATCTATAAAACGAGGACAAATTCTAGTATTTTGGGATTTGATGCCTACTTCAGACCCAAATCTGGGCACGACCTTCAGAAAAGAGCCCACAAGGCCCTTCTTACTTCCAACCCTTTCTGACCACCCACCAGGCCAAGAGCTTCACATTCATCCAGCCCAACAGGGACCGGCCACAGCTGTAAGCAACCTCCCCACTCCTCCTTAGCTTTCACTTACAATGGTTTTGAGTTCAGTGTGAACAGAAATCGCAGCTGGCACATCTGCCAGCGCCTGTTGTGCACACAGCGCTCGCGGTTAGCAGCAGACAGGGTACAGCTGCTCAGACGGTCCCAGGTGTACCCAGCTCTCACACCAGCACCACCAACCCCCAGCACCTTCACCCTGAGCCCCACCTTCTGTCTGCATCTGCTCTCAGTATGGCCAGTACTCACTTCTGCCTCCTAATGACATCTCAAGCTTCTAAAGGTGGCCAGATCCCTCAGCCTCCTAATGACACCTCAAACCTCCAAAGGTGGTCAGATCCCTCAGCCTCCTAAAGACACCTCAAACCTCCAAAGGTGGTCAGATCCCTCAGCCTCCTAAAGACACCTCAAACCTCCAAAGGTGGTCAGATCCCTCAGCCTCCTAATGACACCTCAAACCTCCAAAGGTGGCCAGATCCCTCAGCCTCCTAAAGACACCTCAAACCTCCAAAGGTGGTCAGATCCCTCAGCCTCCTAATGACACCTCAAACCTCCAAAGGGGGTCAGATGCCTCAGCCTCCTAAAGACACCTCAAACCTCCAAAGGTGGTCAGATCCCTCAGCCTCCTAATGACACCTCAAACCTCCAAAGGGGGTCAGATGCCTCAGCCTCCTAATGACACCTCAAACCTCCAAAGGGGGTCAGATGCCTCAGCCTCCTAATGACACCTCAAACCTCCAAAGGTGGCCAGATGCCTCAGCCTCCTAATGACACCTCAAACCTCCAAAGGGGGTCAGATCCCTCAGCCTCCTAATGACACCTCAAACCTCCAAAGGTGGCCAGATCCCTCAGCCTCCAAATGACACCTCAAACCTCCAAAGGGGGTCAGATGCCTCAGCCTCCTAATGACACCTCAAACCTCCAAAGGTGGCCAGATGCCTCAGCCTCCTAATGACACCTCAAACCTCCAAAGGGGGTCAGATCCCTCAGCCTCCTAAAGACACCTCAAACCTCCAAAGGTGATCAGATCCCTCAGCCTCCTAATGACACCTCAAACCTCCAAAGGTGGTCAGATCCCTCAGCCTCCTAATGACACCTCAAACCTCCAAAGGTGGCCAGATCCCTCAGCCTCCTAATGACACCTCAAACCTCCAAAGGTGGCCAGACCCCTCAGCCTCCTAATGACACCTCAAACCTCCAAAGGTGGTCAGACCCCTCAGCCTCCTAATGACACCGCAAACCTCCAAAGGGGGTCAGATGCCTCAGCCTCCTAAAGACACCACACAGAGCCTCAGCTTCAGAAACTCACAGGCAAAAGTGACAACAAAGGAAGGGTATTTCTTTGTGATGAGGGTGTTGTGAGAGACTGGAACAGGTTTCCCAGACAAGTTGTGGATGCTGAGGAGAGGGACTTGGGGGTGCTGGTGGCTAAGAAGCTCAATATGCCATCAGTGCACTCTTGCAGGCCAGAAAGCCAACCAGAGCCTGGGCTGCAGCAAGAGAAGTGTGGCAAGCAGGGTGAGGGAAGTGATCCTCCCCCTCTACTCTGCACTGGTGAGACCCCACCTGGAGTACTGCAGCCAGTTCTGGAGTCCCTATTACAAGATGTGCTGGAAGGTGTCCAGGGAAGGGCCATGAGGATGATCAGAGGGCTGGAGCTTCTCTCCTGTGAGGAGAGATTGAGGGAGTTGGGGCTGTTCAGTCTGCAGAGAAGGTTCTGATGTCTCTGCAGGTGGCACAGGGGCTGGACAAGATGCTCCTTCAAGGTCTCTTGCAACTCAAAGCATTCTATGAAAACAGCCACCTGGGATGCAGGCACTGATGAAAAAGGCATAAGGCAGCTGGGATGTGCACGGTGAGGAATGGGCTGCCCAGAGAGGTGGTGGAGACACCGTCCCTGGAGGTGTTCAAGCAAAGCCTGGATGAGGCACTTAGTGCCATGGTCTGGTTGACTGGATAGGGCTGGGGGATAGGTTGGACTGGATGATCTTGGAGGTCTCTTCCAACCTGGTTGATTCTATGCTTCCCAGCGAGGTCAGACACGGCTCCTGAGCTGATGGCACTCAGGACCTGAAGGCACACGTGATGGCAGTGTCTTTCTGCTCTAAATTTAAGGATGACTCTCAGCTTTTGAGACCCAAAAGAGAGCATTCATCTAATCCACCCACTCCTCTCCTGCCCTCAGGCTCCACACACCACTGCCAGCCCCATGCCTTGAGGACTTCCCTGGAGCACCATGCTGATGGCTCATTCTCCACCCAAAGCAGCCGGCAGCCCTGCCCAAGGGGGACACGCTGTGTGAGCCCCTGGCTGTGCTCGCAAGCCCCCCCTCTCCTTCTCCCCACCAGCACCATGAGCCGCACAGCTCTCCCCCGCACAGCCGACGGGGCTGGTGGGTGAAAATAAATGCATTTATTTTTGCTGCAAACTCTTCTCCAGCCTTTGGTGAATAGAAGGCTGGTGGGTGGATGGGTGGAACGGCTGCAGCCAAAAGCAAGAGCGGAGTACTGCTAGAGAAGAGGGGGGGAAATGAGATGCCAGCCCTCCCCACCGGCACGAGTCCTGCGTGACTGACTACAGCAGCTTCTCACAGCCTTCCCAAGTCCTCCAGCACCTCAGGAATGCTGCTCAAACTCCACAATTGCTCACAAAAAGCAAAGCTTTGTCTGCCAGGTCCTTCTAAAAGCCATTGTTTTCTAGTAAATTCCAGCACTTCCACTGGAGCTGGCAAAGCTCTGCCTCCCCAAAGCACGCTGAAGTCACACTTGGGTCCAGCACTCACAGAGCCTGATGATCTCAGAGATCTTTTCCAACAATTCTACAAGTCTGTGACTCATGAACTAAAGCATGAAGGGTTGAGCCAGGCAGAAGCTAATCCCTGCTTCCCACAGGGCTGGAGAGAGGACAGAGCAGCTCCTGTGGGCAACACTGACTGCTGGTGCTAATTTTGCCTGGGTGGGGTTGGCCCCTGTGGGAAGAGCTTTCTGTGGCAGCTCAGCACAGGGCAAGGATGCAAACCTTGCCCAGAGAAGGTCTTCTCCCTCTTTCTTCATGGGTAGCACTGTTACCTCCCACAGCTGAGCTCTTCCCAACTCCCTGAGAGTTATTTGTGGAACACAATTTCCAGGCATGCAACTTCAAGGCAGTGCCTCTTATGGGTTGTGACCTTCAGTTCTGCTCTAGCATGTCACAGGCATGCAAACATGAACAATTCCCCTCCTGGCTCAAAGCTGTCCCAAGGGACATCCTCAGGGCACTATCCAGAGGAGGGGACCAGCAAAGCCACTCAGCAGCTGCCACCACCACCACTGCTGGGAACCCACCAGGTGAACACTGGCTCCTCTGCACTAAGCTGAGCCAGGAAAGCATTTGAGGACTGGCCACCAGAAGAGAAGGGAGCTGATATTGAGAGAGCCTTCTGGCCAGGCTCTAAATGAGAGTGAGGAAGCTGCAGAGATGTGATGTGCAGGTGTGAGCTCTGGGAGCGGGGATGCTGCCCACAGCCTGAGGGAGAGGCAGCTCCCTCCCACCCTGGCTAGCTGAGCAGCTGCAGTCAGCAGCAGGTACAGCTGTTGCTGTCCTTGGTCAGTCCCTGTGCCCAAGCTGGCCGTGGCTGTGGCCAAGTGGCAGCTGATGTGCCCTGAACTCCTCCTGAGGCACCGTTTCTGTCAGCTGTCCCTAGAAGAGCCTCGTTTCTCCCTTGACATTAATGTGACTCGGATGGGCTGCCCCGTGCTTTACCCAGGGTGGAGGAGGAGGAGGAGGAGGGAGAGTTGCCTGGAGTGCTGAGTCCCTCTGCTCGTTTCCAGAGCCAGATAGGGATAAGGGCAGGGACTGAAAAGGCATCAGCAGTGCCCAGCTGTGGCACAGCCAACTCCAGGCTGGAGATTGTCCCCTTGCTGCCATGCAAGACCTGTCTCACTTGAAGGGACAGGTACAGACAGTGCTGGCTGGAGAAGAGGTGAGACACTGAAGGCAAAGAAGGCCACCAGCATCCTGGTCTAGATCAGCAACAGTGTGACCAGCAGGAGCAGGAAAGGGATTGTGCCTCTGCACTCAGCATTGCTCAAGCCACACCTTGAGAGGGCAACAACTGGATGATGTTGGGCTGGATGATCTTGGGAGTCTCTTCCAACCTGGTTGATTCTATGAAAGCTGGTGAAGGGTCTGGAGAACAGGGCTGGTGAGAAGCAGCTGAGGGATTTGGGGTTGTTTGGTCTTGACAAATCCTCCCACTCTACAATTCCCTTAAAAGAGGTTGAGGCCAGGTGAGGATTGATCTCTTCTCTCCAGTAACTAGCAATAGGGCAAGAGGAAGTGGCCTCAAGTTGCACCAGGGGAGGTTTAGGCTGGATGTTAGGAAAAAAATTCTTTCCTGCAAGAGTGGTCAGACACCAGAACAGGCTGCCCAGGGAGGTGGTGGAGTCACCATCCCCAAAGAGGTTCAAGCAAGCTGTGGCCATGGCTCTTGGGGACATGGTTTAATGGCCACAGTGGTGGTGGTTGATGGTTAGACTGGATGACCTTAGGGGTCTTTTCACAACCTTAATCCTTCTCCCTTCCACCCTTCCGAGTCCCCCTTGGCTTCCAACAGGGCTGCGTAGCAGCTGCCACAGCTTGTGCTGGTAACACTGCACCTGACCTCAGTTAAAAGGCATTCCCACAAATTAAATGGCACTGCAGAGTAGTTTATGGCTATGGAAACTTGGTTAGATGTGAGAGACCCTGACTTGGCACACCCCTGACAATGCCTCTACACCAGACAAAGCTCAGGCACGGAGGAAACAAAAACGGCAGGGACACACAAGAATTATTCACACATGAAATTAGAGATGCTGGTGGACCTCTTCCTCCCCATAAATAACTCCACAGAAGCTACCAGCACAAGATTCACTGCCCTGTGATAAATAATTCCCTGCTGGAAGAGCACAGGGCAGCAAATCCATATGCCAAGGGTGGGTGACACCTCTTGATGCATGGGACACCTGGGCAGCAGGCGATGAGATCACCCCCAGAGCATGAAAAGAGATGGATGATTTGCTTGGGACCAACCAGCTCAGCCATCTCTCCGTCTGCCTTCTTTTCCAGCATTGCTACCTTTCACCTTGGTTGTTTAGGGAGGGCTGAAGCTACTCTCAGTTACCTCTGAGCTCATGCAAAGCCTGCAGAGCTGCAGTCAGCTTTGGCTGTCACTGTGGGGTGAGTGACACCCAGCATCTGACCTGCAGCACGGCCAGGGCGCTGCTCCATGCGTGCTTACCGCCAGAAACGTTGTCACTGTCACCCCCAAACTGACTCAGGAGACAGGAACTCAGAGGTGGCCTCTACAGCTGATAATCCTGAGCATAAAGTGAGGTGTGAGGGGTGATGGGGTTTGGATTGCAGGCAACAGCTGGCCTAAACATCTGTGCAACCCCAAAAGGTCGTTTGGATTCGGGCTGCAATATACCCTGACATGCCTCTGCTGATAGAGCTGGACAGCTGATGGGCTCACCAGGAGGCTGTGCTGCAGCCCAGCTGTACCTCCAGCAGGGAATGGAAAGGCTGGTGGGCTGGCAACTTACAGTACCAGCACAAGAACTGCCTTTCATCCGTGTCTGCTCCATGCCTGCTGATGCAGCTGGTCCATCACAGAACCACAGAACCAAGCAGGTTGGAAGAGACCTCCAAGATCACCCAGTCCAGCCTATCCCCCAGCCCTGTCCAGTCAACTAGACCATGGCACTAAGTGCCCCATCCAGGCTTTTCTTGAACACCTCCAGGGACGGTGCCTCCATCACCTCCCTGGGCAGCCCTCAGCTACTTCCCTCAGAGGATTTTAGGGTCTGCCAGAGCCCCTGAGAAACCCCCCAGGATGTTGCCAGCCAGCTACAGTATACTTCATGTCTTGAGTGGAGAGAAGAAAAACACATTCTGCAGCAAGTGGACCACAGAACACAGCCAGACCTGGTCTTAAACAGCATCTCCTGTCTCTGTCACTGCTGGGCATGTAACTCTGCAGGCAGTTCTGAGCTCAAAGCCTTTGCTTTAAAGATGCCTCCTGCCCTGAAACACCCAAAGACAGCTCCTACCCTTGCTCTTTGCTCCTCCAAAGATTCAGCAGGACGCAGCCTGAATGTCTGGATCAACACAAGCTGTTAGCAGCCATAGCCCACATCAGCACTTCACAGGAGGGTTTTGTCAAGCAGGCTGCAGTCCCACAGGACCCAGGCTGTCACCAGGCGTGACAGCACCCGAGGAGCTCATCAAAGCCCCGGGAAGTGCTCGGCACATCTCAGGAACAGGCTTTTGATGAGACAGCTAGAAATGTGCCACCAGCAGGGCACAGAGAGCCCTTCGTGCACAGTTCAGAGGGTGCTATATTAAGAACTGCAACAGCAGGACTTGAAAATCTTCTCTCTAGCTGTTTCTGTTGGCTGTGATGCACTCTGCAAAGCAGAGACCGTAACAAAGCCAACGTGCAACAACTGGTCAAGGAAAGGCTGCAGGAGCAATGGTGGGGGATTAGCAGCACCCTGGCTCTCAGAGAACATTTACCCTGCCCCACTGCTCTGCTCCCTGCTGCTGAAAGGACATGCTACAGAGAAAGGAGAGACAAACCTACCCATGGGGGTCTGCCTGCTGGGCCAGCAAGAGAAAGCACAGCTGAGAAACGAGGCCCTGCCAGGGAGGTTTGCACGCAAGCAGTTGTCATCGATGAGCAAAGTATTAATCAGCTTAAAGGAGTGGATGAAGCCTGGAGGGTGTGATTTTGGCCTGGCATTGTCCTCGGGGCTAGCTGGGTGAGGAGTCCCAGCTCAGTGGAGCTGGCTCTGCAGAACGGACAGGTCTGCACAAATGGGCAAGCAGAGGAAAAAGTATTTAAAGTCCTTTCACAGAGGAGGCTCCCTGTTCAGCCCAAATCCACAGTAAGCTCATCAACTGCAGAGCCAGAGCTTCAGCAAAGAAAAAGCTAATCTTCAGAAGAGGAGGCTGAGGGGAGACCTCAGTGCCCTCCACAACTCCCTGTAAGGAGGCTGGAGCCAGGTGGGGATAAGTCTCTTCTCACACGCAACAAACGACAGGACAAGAAGTGGCCTCAAGTTGTACCAGAGGGGGTTCAGGTTAGAGATTAGGAAAAATTTCTTCACAGGAAGGGTTCTGAGGCACTGGAACAGGCTGCCTGGGTAGGTGGTGCAGTCACCATCCACAGAGGTGCTTAAAGGACACAGGGATGTGGTGCTGAGGGACATCATTGCTGTCTAGAACTACCTGAAAGGAGGTTGTAGCCAGGTGGGGTTGGGCTCTCCTGCCAGGCAACCAGCAACAGAACAAGGGGACACAGTCTCAAGTTGTGCCAGGGGAGGTTCAGGATGGATGTCAGGAGGAAGCTCTTCACAGAGAGTGATTGGCATTGGAATGGGCTGCCCAGGGAGGTGGCAGAGTTGCCGTCCCTGGAGGTGTTCAAGCAAAGCCTGGATGAGGCACTTAGTGCCATGGTCTGGTTGATTGGACAGGGCTGGGTGCTAGGCTGGCCTGGATGATCTTGGAGTTCTCTTCCAACCTGGTTGGTTCTATGATTCTATGTCTTAGCAGCAGGATTGTGAGCTCAAGGCAAGTGGTTGGACTTGATCTCAAAAGGTCTCTTCCAACCTCAACACTTCCACGTTTTTAAACCAACACTTCAGAATTCAGACTGCTTCTTAGCATTTTTAAGGGGGAAAAGAAAAACCCAAACCACCACCAAAACCCACCAACAAGGAATCAAACCCTTCTAGCAGCTTTGCTGGCCTGTGTCCTCCCAGCAGCTGCTGCAAAAGACTGATGTGACAATTAGCTCCTTGTTAGTTAAATTAGTTTACAAGATTAAATGTGCTGCTGCTGGTGTTTTCAGCCAGTGCCTTAAAAGGACATCGTTAAGGCTCAGTCTCCTTACTCCACATCAATCTCCCACTACACGGCTTGACTGCTTTCAGGAAGGCACTAAATTGACTGTGGCAACACTTTCCACCTCCAAACACTGGGGGGGGGGGAGAGGAGGGGAGGAAAAATAATTCACAATTACTAGGTGTTTTTAGACTCCTTTGCTGGCTGCCTTCTGCTTCATATGCACTGCTGCAAGAAGGCACCCAGCAATCACCACCACTGAACGACTTCCTCTTAGCAGCTGGCCCAGCCATAAATCACAGAGGGAAACTGGAGAGAACTGATCTTATGTTCACCATCCATTGTTACTTTTATGGTCTATATTTAGCCCAAATCCCCTTTATTTCCACAGGAGTGTCTGGATCTACGCAGGTACCGCACCAAACGTTGCAGCAAAGAGAGAAACTAAGGCATCAGTCCAGGCTGAGGGCTGATCTGTTGCAGAGCAGCTCTGGGAGGAAGGACCTGGGAGTGCTGCTGGACCACAGGATGGCCATGGGGAAGCAATGTGCCATTGTGGGTGTGATGGGTTTGGATGTTCCCTGCCCCCCCACACTTTGGAAATCACCCAGACTAGACTCAGCCAGCTCTGGAGACTGGAATGAAGCTTATTTTTACAGCTTAGCTCAATATACAAGCAGATAGTTACAGTATATACAGTTATAGACAGAAACAGACAAGGGAAAAGGTAACACAGAAACACAACAGCCCTCCCAGAAACCTGAGTCCCCAGGAGGGGCTCCCAACTGCCCTTCCACCTTCTCCCACCTCTCTCAACCTCACTCCAGTCCCAAGGAAGAATGGAGGTTCAGCCAGGGGGTTAGGAAGCTCAGAGAGAGGCTGGAGAGAGAAATGCAGCCCAGAGCTCCCAAGCAGAAGTGCCTTATCTATGTTTGGATTCTTGTTCTTATACCCCTCAGCAAGCCTGTAAGTGAAGTAGGCATCACCCTTGTTTCTCTTTGACAGCCTGTAATCTAGTTCTTCTCACCAAAACATTTGAGCTAGCTTCAAACTAGCACACTGGGCAAGAAGGCCAAGGGCATATCATAGGGTGCCTCAAGAAGAGTGTGATCAGCAGGTCAAGGGAGGTTCTCCTCCCCCTCTACTCTGCCCTAGTGACTCCCCATCTGGAGTATTGTGTCCAGTTTTGGGCTCCCCAGTTCAAGAAGGAGAGGGATTTCTGGAGAGGGTATAGAAAAGGGCTACAAAGATGCTGAGGGGACTGAAACACAGAACCATAAAGGTTGGAAAGGACCTTTAAGAACATTATCTTATGAGGAAAACGTGGTTCAGGGCACAGATTTGGTCCAAACTGCAGGCTGAAATCAGATGGTACCTGGATTGGTCTCCTTGAAGCTATTCCAAGGCATAGACATTTTTCTCTTTCTAGCACAGCATCTTGCACTGGTGCTGCACACACAACGTTCCCAGAGCTCAGGTAGCCAACAAGGACACCAGGTGTAACCAGCTGAGACCAACCCACACTCCTCTCACATCACAGCATGTGAACAGTCACCATCTGCCACACCGAGGACAGCCCTGAAATCCACTGCAATGGAATGGGGAGAGCTCAGGAGGTGAGCAGTGAGGGTGGCACTGAAGCACAGCTTCATTATTCTGTCCTCCAGACCTCTGTCCTCCCCAGCTGCTCACTAAGGCTGTTTCTTTGGGTGCTCCTCACCAGGACCAGTCATGTCTGACCTGTCAGTAAAAGTTCCTCCACCAATGGGGCAAAGCTGTTCCCCTAAGCTCTGGGTAAGGAGTAGATCACTGAGCAACAGGAAAACTGAAAATGATAAAGCTGTTTAAGGATAATCAGGCTTGGGTCAACCAGGCAAACCTACTACCACTCTGCCTCGCTGCCATGGAAGTGGCAGACCATCTTCATGGAGATGTTCACCCTGGCATGGGAGGTGATCATCATAGAATCATAGAATCATCATAGAATCAACCAGGTTGGAAGAGACCTCCAAGCTCATCCAGTCCAACCTAGCACCCAGCCCTAACCAATCAACTAGACCATGGCACTAAGTGCCTCATCCAGGCTTTTCTTGAAGACCCCCAGGGACGGTGCCTCCACCACCTCCCTGGGCAGCCCATTCCAATGGGAAATCACTCTCTCTGTGAAGAACTTCTTCCTAATATCCAGCCTATACCTACCCTGGCACAACTTGAGATGGAACCACCCAAGCAGTTTGTATCTGCAGCACACCAAGAAACAAGACCTTCTCCTTGGGAAGGGTTCTCCTGGGGGCTTGTAACATCCAAGGCCAGAGGGAGCAACGGGAGTAGCCCTTTGGTTTGTAGAGATGCACCTTGGGTGTAGAATCATAGAAGGATTTCAGGCCTTTTCACAGGGAGTCCAACCATTATCTGCCTCTGCAACTAGTGGAATTCCACTGAACTCCACTACAGCAGCCTGCAAGTAGCCCATTCATTGAACGTGGCAGCCCAAGAAAGCTCATCAATACATCAGCATCTGTGGGTCTGGGCACAGACAGTAGACCTCTGGCGGTTGATGCACTAAGAGGAAAACTACATCTGTACATTTCTGCCATCTCTAAAATTACTTTGCCACAAGTTCAGACTAATCAGCCCAAAGAAGTCCCTGCAAAAGCCTAATCCAGGGATTCCCAGCTCTCCTCTGGTCACCACCACCTTACAGCCTTCCCCCATCCATGTAAGTGGGGTTCCCTTGAGCCTCAATCTCAAAACCAGAGCAGGGGATTTGAAAGAGATTTGCTACATTGTGGTGGGTTAAGAACTTCTCTCCCCCCCACTGCTGGAATTCACCAGACTAGCTCAGGTGGCTTGGAAGCAAGATGAAGCTGTATTTACAGCAAAGCTGTATTCACAAGCATGCCAGATGCTTTCAGAGCAGGCTCCATCAACCTTTGGCATGCCAGATGCCTTCAGAGCAGGCTCCATCAACCTGTGGCATGCCAGATGCCTTCAGAGCAGGCTCCATCAACCTGTGGCATGCCAGATGCCTTCAGAGCAGGCACCATTAACCTGTGGCATGCCAGATGCTTTAAAAGCAGGCTCCATCAACCTCTGGCATGCCAGATGCCTTCAGAGCAGGCTCCATCAACCTGTGGCATGCCAGATGCTTTAAAAGCAGGCTCCATCAACCTGTGGCATGCCAGATGCCTTCAGATCAGGCTCCATCAACCTGTGGTATGCCAGATGCCTTCAGATCAGGCTCCATCAACCTGTGGTATGCCAGATGCTTTCAGAGCAGGCTCCATCAACCTCTGGCATGCCAGATGCCTTCAGATCAGACTCCATCAACCTGTGGCATGCCAGATGCTTTAAAAGCAGGCTCCATCAACCTGTGGCATTCCAGATGCTTTCAGAGCAGGCTCCATCAACCTGTGGCATACCAGATGCTTTCAGAGCAGGTTCCATCAACCTCTGGCATGCCAGATGCTTTCAGAGCAGGCTCCATCAACCTGTGGCATGCCAGATGCTTTAAAAGCAGGCTCCATCAACCTCTGGCATGCCAGATGCCTTCAGAGCAGGCACCATCAACCTGTGGCACACTCCTTGGCTTCACCAAGTGCCTGCAAAAAGTGGACCAAGATAAAAACATGGACAGCACCTACAGCAATCAGAGCCAGGATCAGACAGCTTGGGAAAGACCTTTGAGATTGAGTCCAAGCTACTACTCTGCTACTCTAACCAACTAAACTATGGTACCAAGTGCCACATCCAGTCTCTTTTTAAACACCTCCAGGGCTGGTGACTCCACCACTTCCCTGGGCAGCCCATTCCAGTGGCAAATCACTCTTTCTGCAAAGAACTTTTCCCTAACATCGAGGAAACTCCAGACAAACCTGAGCAGAAATGCAGAAATATGAGGAGCTGTTGCGTCTTGCCAACCACTCAACACTGAGCCCCCTACACCCAATGCTGAGAGAGAGCAGAGTATCACAGAATCACTGACTGGCAGGGGATGGAAGGGACCTCTAGAGATCATCTCAGTCCACCCCCACTGCTAAATCAGGCTCCTCTAGATCATCTCACTCAGGATCACAATGTCCAGGTGGCTTTGGGATCTCCTCAGAGAAAGACTCCACAGCTTCTCTGGGCAGCCTGCTCCAGAGCTGCAGCACCCTCACAACTAAGAAGTTTCTCTTCGTGTTTAGGTGGAACCTTCTGAGTTCTGGTTTGTGTTCAGTGCCCCTTGTTCTGCCACTGGGCACCACTGAGAAGAGCCCAGTCCCGTTCTCTTGTTTGGTTTTAGGGTTTGGTTTCCTCTTTTTCGCTTGCTTGGTTTCCTTTTATTTTGGTTTTGGTTTGGGAGGGGGGTTGGAGGTTTGGGTTGAGCTATTTTTGGATGCTTTGTTTGTTTTTCTGTCTAGTTGGGTTTTTGTTTGTTTGGGGTTTGTTTGGAGAGTTGATTTTTTTTCTTGGCTAAGTTTGGAGGTTTCTTAGGATCCTCTTTAGCTGCTTATATTCTCCATGGTGGTGGTGGGGTGGTAAAAACAAACGTTTCCACTCCTGAAGGAATCCTTGCAGATGCTTTGATGCTTTTCAGACTACTGATAGCCCAAAATAAAGCTCCATAAAACCTGCTGATGGCTTATTCCCAAAGGAGGGAGAAAAAAAACCAAGGGGGAAATAAATCACTGCCCGAGAGGCACAGCTTGATGTTATCCTCTCAACACTTGCAGGTCCCAAAAAATCACACCAGATGTATATTTTCATAGCCATTAAGTGAATCTAATTGACTTTACAGACAGCAAAAGCTTGAAGAGGTGTCTTACAAATCCTGCCTTTTAAACAGCTAGGATGCAAAAACCATCTCACAGCAGCAGCACTTCCCTACAGTAACCTCCCCACCCCAGCTCCTTTTCCCTCTTTTATAACAGATCCCCCCCAGCTGAGGATGGAACTCTCTCAAAGAGGACTTCACCGAGATGCCCACTGGTAAGTGGGCAGCAGCTGGGCACCTGCCCTGCTTTTACTGCTCTGCCTTCAACTCGCCACCAGCCAAAAACTGCTTACACATGGCAGGGGCTCCAGACCAGACTATTCCCAAAAGCTTCTCGTTGCAGTTCTACTATTTAACATCATTTTCAGCTGAAAGACTCCAGATTTAGGTCTCCCCTGGCTTCCCACTAGGAAGTGTTACACAGTGTTTCTGATGCCGTTAGCTAGTTCCAGAGAGGATGAACAGATTTGGCACCTCCAAAAAAAGAACAAGAAGCCCTGATCTCAGCAAAGGAAATGTTGATTTGGTGGGGGTGGATTTTCTTTTTTCAGTTGATTATTGTTGTGGCTTTTTTTTTCCCCCTCCCTCTTTGCCTTTTTTTCCCCCCCCTGCACTCTGACTGCAATAACGATTTTGTACATCCTATTAAAACGGGAAGAGAAAGGTTTGTAGGGAAGAAAAATAACTGGAGAGATCAATAGGCTGTGCCCAGCTACATCTGGGAGAGAGGCATGTCAGATGCTCTCAAGAAGGTGTAAGAAATCCTGTTGTTGGAAGTTGATTTGCCTTTAGGCAAAACGTTCTCTCCCCACCAGGGCTGACACATGGGTTTGGGCACCAACAAGCTCTGCTTTCAGCTTCACAGTCACAACCTCCTCCTGCTGCTGACTTCTATTTATTTGCTCATCTTATTCTCAGTGTGCTACTAAAAAACAAAAACAAGAATTACCAACCCAAAACTTGTGCTCACCACACAAAACAGGTGAAGGTCAAACTAAGGAGAAGCAAGGGCTCACAGTGTGAAAATAACGCAAGGAGCATGAAGTGTAAAGGGAGGAAAAGGAAGGGTAGAAGGACACAAAGAGGGGTGCTGCGTGTGGGATCATCATTCCTGGGAGATACCAGAAGTGCTGAGTGAAGAACCAGACCAAAGCAGGAAGTTCTTGCCAGAGAGAGTGGTTTGGCATTGGAATGGGAGGTGGTGGAGTCGCCATCCCTGGAGGTGTTGAAGCAAAGCCTGGCTGAGGCACTTAGTGCCATGGTCTGGTTGACTGGCTAGGGCTGGGTGCTAGGTTGGACTGGATGATCTTGGAGGTCTCTTCCAACCTGCCTGATTCTATGAAAATTGAGTCTCCCCCTCTGGAGATATTCAAGACTTGCCTAGATGTATTGGTATGTGATATGGTATAGGTGATCCTGCTCTGGCAGGGGTGCGGTTTGGGCTGGATGAGCTTTCAAAGTCCCTTCCAACCCCTAACCTTCTGTGATTCTGTGAAAAATTCAATACAGGGATGATTTAGCACCAGACTTGGTAGAGCTAGAGAAAGGTTGGACTCTGATCTTAAAAGATCTTTGGCCTTAAAGGTCTTTTCCAAGCAAAACAATTGTGGGATGCTAAGTTTTGGGGTAAGATGCTAGGTTTCGGGGTAAGATGCTAGATTTTGGGGTAAGATATAAAACAGAGGTAAGATGTAAAGTGGGGTGAGGTGCTAAATTGATGTCACATGTAAATTGATATAAGATGTGTCCCTGCCCATGGCAGGAGGGTTGGAACTAGACGATCCCTGTGGTCCCTTCCAACCCTGACTGATTCTATGATTCATTTTATGGACAAGAAAGCCAAGCAGAATTCAAAGGATGAAAAAAAAATCAAGCAATACTGCAGTGTGACACAAGTGCAGAAAGCACAGAACTGCTGTGGCAGGAGAAGGAAGAGGACCAAAAAAACAAACCAGGAGGAAAAAAATGATTCAAAGAGCCAGTACTGGCTGCCAATAGTAGATGTTATTATCTGGGAGGCGCTGAAATGGGTGCTGTGTGTGAGGTGCACTGAGGAGCCATTCATGGCTGGACAGCTGGTCCATCACCACCCCACGCCCTCCCCCATTTCAATTAGCTGCAACTGCTCAAAGCAAATAAACTTGGGGCTCTGGTGCTGGTTTCCAAGTCAGGATGCAAGCACCCTGGCAAGAGAGAGCGGGAGCAGCTTGCGCCGCCGCTCCTGGCAACCCAGGGCGAACGCAGGCGAGCAGCTCGCTTACAAGTGTGCTCTTCTGTCAGCTCAGAACCCTTTGCCACGTCTGACCTGAATCCGCCAAGGATCTTCAGCTGGCAAAGAGGAGGCAGAGGAAAGTCAGGCTGGCACTAACCCTAGCACAGCTCACCCCCAGCGCTGCTGCCCCAGGCACCTGCACACCCTCCCAGGGATCGCAGAGGATGCCCTGGCTGCTGAGACCTCAGAGATGGTCTCTCTCAACAGCACCTCTTTGACTGCTGCCTAAACAGGTAATTGAAAGAGGACCTGGGAGCCAGGCAATCCCAGCACTGGCTCAGTAGAGAGTTCATAGTGCCATGCAACCAAAAACACAGGGACCTTCCTGGGAGGCAGCCAACATTGAGCCTCTCACAGCTCTACCACAATCAGGACTTTTAAAAGCACCATAGAATGGCGTGGGTTGGAAGGGACCTCCAAAAGTCACCTAGTCCAACCCCCCCTGCAGTCAGCAGGGACATCCTCCACTAGATCAGGCTGCTCAGAGCCTTGCCCAGCCTCCTCTTGAGTATCTCCAGGAATGGAGCCTCAACTACCTCCCTGGGCAAACTCTTCCAGGGTTCCACCACCCTCATGGTGCAGAACTTTGTTCCTAGCATCCAAGACTGTTCCTAACATCCAATCTAAATCTCTTCCCTGATTTCAAACTATTGCCCTTGTCCTGTCACTGTAGGTCTTTGCAAACAGTCCCTCTGCAGCCTTCTTGTAGCCCTCTTCAGGTACTGGAAGGCTGCCCTAAGGTTTCCCTGGAGCCTTCTCCCAGCTCTCTTAGCCTGTCCTCACTGTTCCAGCCTCCCAGTCATCTTCAGAGCCTCCTCTGGACCTGCTCCACCCGATCAATGTGTTGAGGGCTCCAGAGCTAGATGCAATACTGCAGGTGATGTCTCACCAGAGCAAGGTCAAGTGGCAGAACCAAGGTGATCAAAACTACCCTCCCTTTTATCTTCCAGTTCCTGAACTGAAAAGAATAATTGTTTCATAAAGCCTCCAGGCTTTCAGTTTTGCCACCTGGATAAATCCTAGAAGCAGCAGATGAATTTCAGAGTGACAACTACTACTCAGAAGTCATCTTTTCAAGCAGCACCCACTAACCTGCAGCTAATGGGTTTTTCACTCCTCTATTAGCTGCAACTCCTATTTTAAAGAGCCATAAATATCTCACATGGCCACTCAAAAACACCCCTGGAATTGGTGCTTCCTGTTTACCTATTTCAAACAGCCTCCTTTTTGTTCACAGAATCCCATTTTAAAGCAGAATCCCAGCTGGGTGCTAAACCAGGCAAGCCTCAGGTCTGAATTTTAGAATTCTCCTGGAAGAAATAAATTCTTGGAAGAAAGAAGCAGCTACAGAGGACAATGAGCAACATCAGCTCTAAGTAGTTCAATGATTGCTGGGGCTCCAATGGGTCAAGAGACGACTCCAAAGGATGGCTCAAAGCCATCTGTAACAGATTACCATGGCTTGCACTTACTCTAACCAGACCACTACAAATTGATTTTTGAGGCAACCCTGCCAAAATGCATGAGGTTTCTCGGTGATTTCACTTGGCCCTTGGAAAAGAACACCACAAAAACAACCCAACTCCCAAAGGGAAAAGCAAACCCCAAACTTCATTATTTGGTTACAAGTAAATAGAACCTTAATAGAACCTTACAAGTAAATAGAACCTTACAAGTAAATAGAACCTTACAAGTAAATAGAACCTTACAAGTAAATAGAACCTTACAAGTAAATAGAACCTTACAAGGGGCTTGGAACACAAACCCTATAAGGAGAGGCTGAGGGAGCTGGGGTTGTTTAGCCTGCAGAAGAGGAGGCTCAGGGCAGACCTCATTGCTGTCTACAACTACCTGAAGGGAGGCTGTAGCCAGGTGGGGGTTGGGCTCTTCTGCCAGGCAACCAGCAATAGAACAAGGGGACACAGTCTCAAGTTGTGCTGGGGGAAGTATAGGCTGGATGTTAGGAGGAAGTTCTTGCTAGAGAGAGTGATTGGCATTGGAATGGGCTGCCCGGGGAGGTGGTAGAGTTGCCATCCCTGGAGGTGTTCAAGCAAAGCCTGGATGAGGCACTTGGTGCCATGGTCTGGTTGATTGGCTAGGGCTGGGTGCTAGGTTGGCCTGGGTGATCTTGGAGGTCTCTTCCAACCTGGTTGATTCTATGATTCTAAGTAAATAGAACCTTACAAGTAAACAGAACCTAAACCACACTGCTGTCTCTAGATTCAGTAGCTGAAGGGGGGCTACAAAAAAGCTGGGGAGGGACTTTTTAGGCTCTCAGGGAGTGACAGGTCTAGGGGGAATGAAGCGATGCTGGAGTTGGGTAGGTTCAGCCTAGACGTGAGGAGGAAGTTGTTGAGCATGAGAGTGGTGAGAGGCTGGAATGGGTTGCCCAGGGAGCTAGTTGAGGCCCCATCCCTGGAGGTGTTTAAGGCCAGGCTGGCTGAGGCTGTGGCCAGTGTGATCTAGGGTAGGGTGTCCCTGCCTGTGGCAGGGGGGTTGGTACTAGATGATCCTTGTGGTCCCTCCCAACCCTAACTGATTCTATGAATCTCTTGCAGACTGCTTTCATTAGCTACCTGTCAGGAAAAAAAAGAAATGATTCCTCAGCTTCCTACAAGGCAAGGGAAAAATGAAAGGGAGAAAAAAAAATACCCTTTGAAGCTCCCTGTTTCACTGATGCAGAAAGCAACAACAAAGAGCAGCGCATCCCTCAGCTCCTCGCAGAACGAGATACCAGCAAAACACTCCAGGTCTCTCTTTTTGCTTTAGCCTGGAAGGCAGCAGCACCAAATGTGATTATTTGTAACAGATTCCCAGCACTGCATCACCAAAATAAACATGTATGCTCTGCAACATACAGGTAACCCAACACACAAGGGGCTGCTGCCCACCTGGGGTCCTCACCAGCCATTCCCATCCCAGGTCACTAAACAGAACCTGCCTGAATAAAGATTTAAGCTACAGAAGGAATTTCAGCAACTCACCCAAATTAGGAGACATTTGGAATGGTTGATCTTATGGGAAAGAAAAGCAGGCTTTTAGATAAAATTGCCTTTTTGGATGTGTTTAGAGATCTTAAGATAGAGCAATGCCTAAAGTGTTTGGGTCTCTGGTTGTGCGCACTGGGAAGAACCAACCTAAGCACAGTTGGTCTCAGATAGTCCTAAAGAGCTGAACAAAATGCTCAGTAATAAATAAACCTCAATAATAAATAAGCCTAATATTATAATGTGCTTAAAGAGTAAGAGTTTTTTCACCTCAGGTTCCTATACAGGAGGTGGTGGAGGCAAGAAACATGTGGACATGGCACTTTGGGATGTGGCTTAGCAGCCACGGTGGTGATGGGCTGATGGTTGGACTTGATGATCTTAGAGGGCTTCTCCCACCAAAACAATTCTCTGATCTGAAATTCAGCATCATCAGGGACTCAGAGCTCTGTACTTTTAACCTCTTGGCTGCTAGAGAGCTGACAGGGAGCCTAAATTTAACCTATCACAAAAATCTTAACCTGAAGCAGACTTTAGGGGAGTTGTTTCACATCTGGTCCACGCCTCAGAAAGCAAGAGGAGGAAGAAGAGAAGTGACTGAAGCCCCATTGTAAGAGTAATTCTTTTTAAACTTGAGGCAAACTCTGTGGCCCTTAGTAGGTTTGCTCACTGCAAGTCATGAGAACTTGCATAGAGCTATGGCAGAGATTACTCAACATGACAGACAACACTAAAAAAACCCCAAACAACCCAAATGCTGAAAGGCAGGAAAAAAAGCACCAGAACAGCTGAAGTTTCTGCACCCTTCATGTTCATGGTCATAAAGGTTGAGAAAGGCCTCCAAGATCATCAGATAAAGGTTGAGAAAAGCCTCCATGATCATCAAATAAAGGTTGAGAAAGGCCTCCAAGATCATCAAATCCAACCATCAGCTAACACCACCATGACCATTAAACCATGTCCCAAGGTGCTGTGGCCATAGGTTTCTTGAACGCCTTCAGGAATGGTGACTCCACCTCTCTGGGCAGCTCCTTCCAATGCCTGATCAATCAGGAAAGATGTTTTAACCCTAACATCCAACCTAGACCTCCCCTGGCACAATTTCAGGCCATTTCCTCTCCTCCTGTCCTTGAGAGAAGAGGCCAACCCCCACCTCACTCCAACCTCCTTTCCAGGGAGTTGCAGAGAGCAACGAGGTCTCCCCTCAGCCTCCTTTCCTGCAGGCTAAACCCCAGCTCCCTCAGCTGCCCCTCCTCAGACCTGCTCTCCAGATCCCCATGCATGCATTTGACAGCCACAAGGAGTTAACTGTGCCTAAAAACAATAATGATGCTCCATTTACACAGCTTATTACTTCTTGCATTGAAGATGAATGAACAGCACTTGCTTGTACCAGGGGTATTCACACCTGCAGGCAGAACACACTTACACAACCATCACAGGAGGGTTTAAGCTGGAAAGGACCTTAAAGATCATCCAGCTCCCACCCCATCACAACCATCCAGCTGTGGCTACAAGTCAGATACTGCTGCAACAACTGATGGCCATGACAGAATTTTACCTACAGGGAGGATTTTTGAATGCACAGAGGGGAGAAGGAAAACAAACAAAAAAAAAGAGTGGAGGAAAGTCATGCTGCTCTGCAAAATTTACTATAAAATCTATTTTCATCTAATTTTGACATGGGAGTGTGGCTAAGCTGGTGGATCTGAAGGAAAAGCTATTTTTGTCTTACAGAGATGCACGTGGAGGAATGGGTCTGGGCATATGTTGCTACTCCAGTGATAAATAAATCTGGGGTGGAGGAGGCTGCAGCAGCTCGCCCATGGATGTGTTTGTCCCATCTTCTACCCCCCTCTAACCACCAAACTTCAGTTCTCCCATGTGCCAGCCCCTGGTGACTGCACTGCCAGGACCTCTCAGAAGTGGCAAAAAGAAATCTTTGAATGATAAAGATTTTGTAGGGTAGAAAAACCCTGCAGACCCTCGGGTGGGTTGAGCAGAGCCGACCCGTGTGGCATGGCACTGCAAAGGATGCAGGCTGTCACCTCCAGAGCTATCCAGAGCTTATCAGCAGGGCTGCAGGGTAGGGCTGGGGCCCAGCAGAGCTGCCTTCAAATCATCCTTGCTGGTGGAGCCCAGCAAAGTTGTCTTCAGGCTTGCCCTTGCTGCTGGGGCCAGGAAAAGCCCTTGGTCAGCTCCGGGAGGGCAAGGTGGAGGTTAGGAACTCTGGTGCAGGCTGGTGCCTTGCTCGCTGTGCCCATGCTGAGTGCCTGCAGGATGGAGCTGCCTTCAGATGCAAAAGCCAAGGCTCCTCCATGGCAAGGTGGGTTTTAGGAGAGGCACCCTGACTTTAAAGGTGTTATCTGTGATTTGGTCAACCCCAAAACATTTCAGTCCACTACTAATGGTGGACAAAGCACATCCCTCACACTTGGAAACAGGGGTTGTCTTTCCTACTGCTTCCCAACAAACTCCACCCTGGAGATGACAAAAACGCCAAAGCAGTTCCAGTGCTGCTAAAGTGCAGAAACCCAAAAGCAACGATGGGAATTGTTTCAGCAGCAGCATCCCTGGCTGTCCCCTTCCCAAGGGGTCTCGGCTTTCAGATGTAATCCCTCCCACTACAGAATACACTGAAGGTCTCTAATCCTAATCTGGTAAGATCTCTCTGATATGGAGATGCATCCCCTGAAGCACCCTCATTGAATTGCAGTGAGATGCCAGCAGTGAAAGGCTCACTGGGCAAGGCCCTCCATTGCCCGAGGACAAGACCTGAGCTCAGTTTCCAGGAGCAGAGCTGGGGAAGCAGGGAGGCAGAGATAAGGACACAGCCTCTCCCTTGGGTTTTGCATCTCCAAGCCCCACACTGGTCTCCTCAGAGAGCTGTGAGGAGAGGCACACCTCAACACCCCCATGCAGGACACCCAGCTCAGGGCACAGCCCAAGGTAGCAAGAAATGCTTAGGATAGGGATGCTTCAGATTCCAGCTGCCTCTGGGGCACCTCACAGGGTAGGGCTCTCCAAAACTAGGCTCCTCCACCGGGAAGCAGCAGCCCTGAGCCCTTGCCCTGTGTCAGCTAACTGAGCCCCTCTTTGCAAAGCAAGAGCTGCTCTGTTCTTGACAAACAATGTTATCACCTGGCAGTGGAGCTCCTGCTTATCTGGCAGCTTGAGCATTAGCCAGAATGTGGAGGAGCTGGGCTCCAGGGTTGCCCCTCTGCCCTGGGGGCTCTGGTCAGGAGAAGCTCCTGTGCTGGCTTGCAAAGGGTCTGGGCATGGCAGAGCAATCACAGCATCCAAGGTGAGGATCTCCTCTCAAGGTGGCCTGTGTGTTTTCCCTGCATCTCAAACTCCCTGCTGCCCACCCCACAGACCCCCAAGGCTCAGCACCTGCTGAGCAGGGTTAGCAGGAACCACACTGCTCGAACCCTACTGCTTTCCCCTTTGCAAACAGGTGGGCTCACCTCCCCTGGCATCAGCTCTGTCCCTCAACATCAAACCCACTGTGAACAGGCCTGATCCTAGAGCACAAGTGAAATACTTGATGTTTCCCAAACATCTCACTGAAGGTGAGGAACAAATAGCAAACAGGATCCTGATTCCCCTCAAGAGGAGCAAACAGCAAGCAGGGTCTCACCTCCTCACAGTCCAACTCTGGCCCCACTTCAACTGGTGTCCTTCTGGCAGAAGGACACGATCCCAAAACCTCTGCCAAGAAGGGCAGGACATCCCCTCTGAGTTCACCCGAGGAGTGCACCACCCAAGAGCTGTAGAAACTGAGCCCTAAGGAACTGCTTCCCTGTGACCTCTCTTCCTTAGCGCCCTGTCCTCCGCGGAGGTTGGGATATCACTGCAAGCTCTTCCTTTGCACCCTCCCGTACCAGGGGACAAAGGGCAGCAGGACAGGGAGGCTCTGCTGACCCCTGGATGGATGGAGGCAGGGGAGCAGAGGCACACTTCCCTCCCAGCATGAGGGAGCCAGAGGCACCAGTCTGCCCGAGAGCCGCAGATGTGCCGCCTGCCACTGGGCACAGCTGCCAGCCTGGCGTGGCTAATGCGACCCGACACCTCCTGCAGCAGCCACTCCAGCTTCATCTGCTGTGTTATGCAAGGCAGATGCCCTCAAGACTCCACTTGGTCCTGCGGCCAACAGTTCTCCAGGCTGCCCCCTCCATGCTGCCTGCCCGTCCTGCCCTGCGGCACCGAGCACTGCAATGCAGCCGCCCGGCTCATCGCTGGCGCCCAACACCACTGGCAGAGGCCAGCTCCCACCACCACCAGCTCTTTGCACCACCACCACACACATGCATGCCCCTCAGCAGACCCTGCCAGGGGAGCCAGCAGCAGGAGAGAACCCTTCAAACCACCACAGAAACGACATCCTAGCTCCCAAGCCCAATTTGGAGAGCAGAAGTTTTAGCACTGGAGGCAAAGAGTCCTGGTTTCCATCAGGTCTCAACCTTACAAGAATCACTCCAACACACCAACCACTGCAAAAAAAAACCAAACCCACAAAACCACAAATGACCAAAATCAACACCAAAAAAAAACCCAACCCACAACATGAGCAGTGGGGACAGAAGCTTGAAGAGACACTGTAAAACTGATTAGTTGTCAAAATCATCAGACCATAAAAGCAGCTCCAGCTGTGCTCCTCTTATTTGCGTAGGGAAGGAGGCAGAGTTCTATTTTAAATCAATTCCTGCTTTTTCTGTCATTTACTAGAGCCTGAGTTACTCTGGTTGACAATTAAGCTCATTATCCAACCCCCTTCTTACCCACCACCCCGGTGGCTTTTTTCATACCCTATGAAGGAGGAGGGGAGGTAAAAAAAGAGGCAGTAAGTGCTAATTTAAAATGAAAAAGACAAGTTTACAAATGGCTCTGGAAGGTGTAGGAACCATTCAGCCTTCTGCTTTAAGACCCCAGTACAGGACTTGACACAATTCCCCTCCAATCAGCAGCAAATTCAAGTCTCCCCACTTGGAATGAGCTCCAAGCATGAGCTTCTCCCTAGGATCAGGTGATAGGACAAGAAGAAATGGGCTCAAATTGTGCTAGGGGAGGTTTAGGAAGGATTTCTCTGCTGCAAGAGCAGTCAGGCACTGGAACAGGCTGCCCAGAGTGGTGGCAGAGTCACTGTCCTTGGAGGTGTCCCAGAAACAGGGCACTTGAGGACATGGTTTAAGGGCCATGGTGGGTCTTAGGTTAATGGTTGGACTGGATGATCTTAGAGGTCTTTTTCAACCAAAACAATTCCATGATTCCACGCCAAGTGCTGGCCCAAACGTTCTGCCAGATCCCTGGCATAAGTGTGGGAGGGGCAAGAGAAAGCAAAGATTGAAATTCTGGCTGCTCAACTTCTGCACAAAGTATTTCTCAGCTCACACAAAAACCAGCTGAGGAAACTTCAACAACAAGCAATTCAGAGGTGAGTGGTTCAGGAAAACTGCAGAGGAAAACCCACAGCACGATGTAAAGGATGGAACTGTCCCACACTGATCATTCAGCTGGGTGCTTACGAGGCATCCCGCTGCAGACTGGGTCCTTTTGGTTCCATTTTCACAGCTGCTTTGGCAAAACCACCAGGAATGATCTGTTGTGACAGTTAAAATACTCCCTCGCTGCAGACCCTTGCCTTGTCAAAGGCTGTTTGCTGGAGACTCTGCTACAGCATCCCCAACCCCAGACACCATACAGAGCCCACTGCCAACAATAGCTTTTTATGGCTGGCTACCAGGGATGCCAAGAGCAAAACTTCAGCAAAGCCACAACCACCATCATGGTCTGAGACCTTTAAGACCACATTCCAGTCCCACTTCTGCCTTTGTCACACTAAGAAGCAAGAATTCATGAACCCACCACAAGAGCACTCCACTTTCTCTATTTTCCACACTGGGGAGAAATAACCTAAAACACTGAAGTCAGTAAACAAGGATTCCTCAAGGAGGAGCCAAAAGTTGCTTGGTCATACTCCCATCCAAAGCCAGGCTAACCTGCAGTTACATCAGGTTGGGTCTTTTTAACTCATCTAGTCAAGCTCTGACCACTTCCAGCCACTCTGGGCAGCTGTTCTCATGCCTGCTACCCTCCTTGCGTTCATTTCTTCTCTAACACCTCAATAAGGACCTCCCCCTAACTGCCCAGCTGGAGCAATGCAGAAGACAAGGAGCCCTTTTTCTCACTGCAGTCATTTCTGCCTGGGTGCTAAGCTGCAAAGTAGCCAAAGAGAAGACAATCTCGGAGCTGGAAGTTGTTTTACTGTCATTTTTCTGTCCTTTGGGTGGGCTGGGCAGCACCAACACGGTGATGTGCCTTTCCCCATACCTTCCAGCAGACAAAGTGGTTCAGACAGATGGCCTCTGAAGCCCACAAAGCTCTGGGCTTTTCCCAGGTGATTAGTTATACTGCTATCCTACAGGGAAGAGATCCAGCAACTCTTATTTTGGGAGGAAACAGGAGCAAAACACAGGATTCACATCCTGCACATGGTGCCACCAAATAGCATCAGACAGCACATGGACAGGTACCACTGGTGGTCAGCCTCAATCCATGGACACTTCTCCTCTCCAGTTTCCAAAGCCTCTTTGGTCTTTACCTAATTACAGTTCCAATCAATCTGCTTAACACCCCTATCATCATCATCATCAAGGAACTCCAACAAGCACCAACGATCCCATAAATCTGCTTTTTCATGGTGTGGCAGAAGCCTAATTACACAATAAATCCTGCCAGAAAGCAAAGCCCCCACGCTTGCTCTGTCACCAAATAACAGCAGTGTGAATGCTCCAAAGCCATGGCGGCCACACAGCTGAAGCAGACAACATTGCTGACCCCAAACAAATCCAGGGCATTCCTCTGAGCCCCTGCCCTTTGTTTTCTCTGTTAGCATGATCAAAACAGGCACTCTGATCCATGTCATGAATCCCAACCATGAGTGATGCAGCTCAAGCGTTCTGCTGGAGTCTCCTGCTGCTTTCTCCAGCACAGCACTACAGCTGAACATCAGCAGAGAGGTTCAGAAAGAGTTCTGCCACCAGTCCTTTTATTTTTGTGACACCACCTTTAATGAAGATTGAGGGTTTTTTTAAACACCAGGCACACATTACTTCATTGTTGCAAAAGCAAGGACAAGGAGGAAGTGCAGCACAACCTGTGTGTAAGGTGGGATAAGATCTGGAGGAGATCCACACTATGACGGGAAACAAAATCCAAAGCAAACACATGTGAGGTGTTTGGGGGGGGATTCTTATTAGAGGAGCAGCATCATTTTAGCAGTACTATTGTGCATTGGAAGTCAAAGAAAGTTTGTGGCTGTGGTAGCTCCTATGAGTCTCCTCATAGCACCCGAGAAAGGGTTTGTCACACCTGAGGGACTGCAATGATACAGCAAAAACTCAGAGATAAACAACCCTGAGAAGATGAAGCTATGGTGGGGTACTGGCATTGCCTTGCTCTCCCACCTCACCACCAGTACTAAGCAACCACCAAAAGCACACCTCAGACCCCCAACAACTGCCCAGACAACCCCTTGCTTTGGTCCCCAGTGTGCATGTCTGCCTACAAAAAGGGAAACAGCAGCTGACTAGTTCTAAAGGCTCTTTTAAACAATCACATCTGACATCTTTAAGAGCTCTGGCAAGGAAATGTTATCACCAGCTACTCTGTTTTTAATTACAGGCATGTTTGTCATAAATGGAGGAAGGCATCACATCAAAGCCAGGCAGCATCTCTTTGCATACCTGATCTGTGCCTTTTCCAAAGCATTAAGTAATGCTGCTCTTGAATAATACAAAAAGTTGGAGCAACTAAACAGGTTCCTTGATGTGTTTGGGGCTAAGATCTTTTCTCTCTCACTCCTCCTGCTCTCAGAGCGAATGCCAAGTCAAGAAGCAAAGAACTAACAAGCTCAAGAAGTAAGGGCTGGAGTGGACTGTGCTTGCAATAAATAACCCCCAACATCCAGTCCCTGTGTCCCCAGGCACTCGACACCTCAGTCAGCAGACAGACCATGGGACTCAGGACTGCTGCACTCAGGGGGTGGATGGAGGCTGCCTTGGATGACTAGACATTTTAGGGAGGAAAAAAGGGAGAAAAACTACCAAAACCTACAAAAACCCTCCAGAAAAACCTAATTAAAAGCAAACCAGAGATGGCTTAGTGCCTGAGATGGCTAAAAGAGCTGCATTCTGGTGACTGGAGCTTGCGGAGTGCTGCTGACAGGAGGGAAAAGGCTCCAGGAGCAAGGAGCAGGGAGCAGCCATGTTCCCCGAGCAGGGCTGGAGGGAGGCTGCCTCTGGGGAGTGGACACTCACCTGGTGGTTTCATGTAATATTGCTCAATATCAGACATGTCCGTGCGCAGGGCGCAATCGAGATAGTGGAGGATAACTTTTCTACTGAAGTAGTACCTCATGCCCATCAGAAAGATGGGCAAGCAGCAGGTCAGCAGGAAGGACTTGGTCACAACAAAGCATATTACTATGGAGATAAGGAAGAGAAATAAACGACACCTGTCAGAAAAGAGAATTTAGTGTTGATTTCGGAATGCAAACTCATTAAAAATCAGCTGAAAACAAACAAATCAACCCCCCCCCCCAGGCAGAACAAACAGGCAAAACGCACGTTTGCAGCAGGCACACGATTCACCCTCTCGAGATGACCACACCGAGACAACCCCGGAGGAAGTTTATGGGCTGCTTGGAGACAGCCACTGGAGAAGCCGCGGCAGAGCCCACCGAACTGCCCAGGAAAGAGGCTGGTGGGGACAGGCGCTCCCCTCACGGACCTGCTTTGCTTTCCATGGTGGAGCCAGAAGGCAGGCAGGGCGGAAAAGCCACGCTGCAGGCACGGCGCTCCGCAGCCACGCGTGTGGCACTGCGGCATTGCTGCTCCCATCACGGGGAGCACCCGCTCCCGGGGGGGATACCCTGCCTGCTGCGATGCTGCTGGTGGCCTAGGGGGCTTCTACAGATGCCCCCCGCGATGACAGCTTCCCCCAGCATGTCTCCAACCTCCCAGAGCAGGCCAAATGTCTACTTGGGGAGCGAGGGATGACTCTCCTCCAGCACAGGGCCCCGTCCTCCTTCCTTGCTGGGGCACGGTGGGGACAACCTGCTTGCATCCACCAGAGGTATGAGAAACCAGCCCAGATCTTGCTCCAAGGGGTGGTGGGCACATAGCCGGGGAAGGGGATGCACATTACCAGTAACGTGGGACTCAGTTGTGTGCAATTATTTGCACCCTGGTGCGTGATTATTCGCACCGCGAAGAGGACACCTTGCGGGTGCTGCTTGGAGGGCGAAACTCTAGGAGGTGACCCCCCCCGGCCCGGCCCTGCTGCAGGGGTCACCCTCCCTCTCCATAGCTCTGGGGGAGCTTAAAGGCAGGGACGCTCTGCTGGCGGCTCTGGCCGTCTCCAGGCAACGCCGAAACGCAGCAGTCCCCCCTCAAATCACCGTGCTGCGCGGGGGCAGCGCGGTTCCCCTTCATCGCAACTCCCCCCGCACCCCCTCCCAGGGCTGCGGGAACAGAAGGACAGCTCCACCTTCCCCTTCCGCGTAACCTGCGCGCCAGACCCCAAACACACACAGCATTCCTCTCCCTCAAAACCCGCGCAGGGTCGCGCATCCACCACACACAGCCCCGGCGCTCCGGGCTGCCCCCGCCTGCCGCCGCAGCGCTGCGGCTCCGCACCGCACGATGCCGTGGCGAGCCCGGGGCGGCGGGGCCGCGGCTGCTCTCGCTTCTCCGACCATTTTGCGAAGACCCAGGGGACGGAGGCCGGGGAGGGGGGTAAAGGAGATCAGCCCATCGTCCCCCCCGAAAAGAGAGCAGGTACTCACCGGCCAGCAGCCCGTAGAGCAGCTGGGTGCGGGGCTGCTGCCGCAGCCCCCTGAAGGCCGTGTTGGGGATCCGCTCCATGATCCCCTCGTAAAAGATGCGGCGCACAACCTCCTGCTCCGAGGGGTGGAACTCGCGGATATAGACATTGTCGCGCCTAGGGTCCTCTTTTGGGGGAGTGAGGGGAGGTGGGGGGGATGATGAAGGAGAACCCGCCAAAGACGGCCACATTTGGGAGGAGGAAACAATGATCGTGTCCTTTTTAGAGCCCGGGATTGATTCATGATCTTCTGCCACAATCTTGGTCTCACAAACCATCTTGGGAGACAGACAATGCATGCAAACCGAACACGGGGAGGGGAGCAGGAGAAAAACGGGAAGGGGGGGGGAGGGTGGGGGGAAAAAATATATTTAAAAAAAAATTAAAAAAAAAAAAAAAAAAAGGAAAGGGGGAGGGGAAGGAGCGGGGCGCGGAGCAGGGACGGAGACCCGCCGGGCAGCGGCTACGCGGGGTGCGGAGCAGCGCGGCCGGGCGGGAAGGGAGAAAGGACTCTCTCTGCATTTTGGAGAAGCATTTATAGTGCGGGGGGGAGGCCGGCCCGCAAGTCCCCCGGGTCCTAGAGCCCCCCGCATTGGCTGCGCAGGGTCGCCATGTGATCGGAGCGGGGACGGCTCCCTGTTCTCCACCCACCCTCCCACCGTCCCTGCACCGCCCCTTGCAAATTACTACGGCGCGTCCCTAGGCGGTGGGTTCCTACCGGGGCGATCGTACATCGTTACCGCATACACCCGTGCGTGGCCCGTGTGTGTGATTTATTTATATACAGTCAAAGCACCCTACGGTTTCTGGAACAGTCGCTGCGGGAGCCTGCAGACCATCGTAGCGAGTTTTGGGAGGTGGGTGGCGTCCCGGCAGCGTTGGCCCCGCGCTAGTCTCCGCATCCCGGGGAGCTGCGACGTAGGCTGCTCCGCAGGGAGTCATCCACTGCCCTCGGCGAGCCGTGGAGGAGCACCCCTAGCCCACCCTGCGAGGGAACACTACGAGAGGGGTACGGGTGAATGTGTGCAGCCGTGGTGCTCCCCAGACACAAATAAAGCCCCCTCCCCACCGATCAGCTCTCCCCGGCCGGTAGCTTTTTTTTTCCGTGGCCGGCTCAGCACCGCTGCGTGAGGTGGAGAGAAGAGGCGGAGGGATGCGCAGAGGAAGAGGATCGGCTCATCCTCACACCACCCGAAAAGCTTCGGCCTCTCCCGGTTGGAACCGGCCGGCATCTGCCCGAGGCATGCGCCGTGCACGGCCGGTGCGGGGACGGGGCGGAGCGGGGGGATGCTCCAGACCACCCCCACCCCACTCAATCCTCTTCCCTCCGCCGGACAGGTCTGAAGAGCTGTGCTGACCTCCCACTTTCTGCTAGTTGCGTCCCCCGAAAGCTTTATGCGTGCTTCGTCCTGGAGAGTGCAGCCGTGACTCCGCACACACACTTCACCTGTGCCTCTGCCTGCAAGGTGCAACCCTGCACCCCCCGGAAAGTTTCATCTATGTCTCTTCCTCCTGCAAGGTGCATCCCCCTGCCAGTAGGCGCCCTGGCTCCCACCCTTCTTTGAGTTACATCCCTGAACCACCCTGCAAGGTGTAACGCCGCACCTCTCTGTCGGCTCCATTCCTGCTCCCCTCCAGAAGCTGCTCGCACTCCTCTGTCAGCTCCATTGCTGCTCCCCTCCAGAAGCTGCTCGCACTCCTCTGTCAGCTCCATTCCTGCTCCCTTCCAGAAGCTGCTCGCTCCTGGCACCTCGCAGGACTTGCTGTCCCCGAGGAGCTCACAGGGGACATTTCGGTCCTTCAGAGAAGACACAGCGAGCAACTGGGTCTTTGCTTCAAGCTGAAGCTTGATGTCACTGCATTGATTTAATTGTGGTTATTTTGCTTCGCTTTGCTATTAAAAATCGTTCAGGAGTACAAGAGATGGGAGAGGGGGAAGCACTAGATAAAGGCTTGGAAAGCTTCACACTTGGAGCAGTGATGCCAGCACCCCACAGGCTTCTGCTGCATCGGGTGTCCCTGGTGAGAAGCTGCTTTTGGGCAGCTGTGGGATCTAGCCATGGTCAGAAGCTGCAGTACTGCCAGGCTGCTTGGAGGGGCAAGCACAGCATGGACTTGGTAGCAGCAGAGTTTGCGTTTCCAATCCACATCTCCTGCAGCTGCAGCCAGAGCAACCTCCAGCTCCTAAAACCTGCAACTCCAGAGAGCAAAATGTAGGGCTAGAAAAGATGGCACAGTGTGGGTATGATGGAGGTCTTGCTGCTTTGTTGATGGGTTAGCCAACAGAGTAACACAGAATGGTAGGGGTTGGAAAAGACCTCTGGAGATCACCAAGCCCACCCTCCCCCCGCCAAACCAATATCACTTAGGACATACAGGAACACGTCTGGGTGGGTCTTGAAAGTCTCCAGAGGAGACTCCACAACCTCTCTGGTCAGCCTGCTCCAGTGCTCCATCACTCTTGCAGTGAAGTTTTCCCTCTTGTTCAAGAATGAAGCACAGCAAGGAGATCCCTCCATGGCATCCTTGTGTGCCCCTGACACTTTTCAGTTTGGTGAGGATCAGCTGGACTCTGTACTCAGAAGATGCCTGGCAGCCCCAAATTCACCAGCACGAGGGTGAAGAGTCTGTGGATGGGGGAAATAAATACTCAAATCAGGGTGGTGCTTGGCTTTGAATATCGAAAGCTCAGGGCCAAAGATAGGAGGTTGCTGTTTCAAAAATATCATTCAAATGCTGCTTAGTTTCCATGTGCCTGAGTTAAGCAGGCAGTTATTTTGGTTTGATCCTTTCTAGTTAGATGTGTTGCTTATTGATGAAATAACCACAGAAATAAAAATCAGCCCATTCCTTAAACAAAACCCCAACCCACTGCAGTTACATAACAGCCAGGGGAGCTCCCCAGTCCCAGGCTATAGACTTGAGTGCTTGCAGAGGGTTCTCTTTAGAAAGGCACTAAATCCTTGTTTACTATTTATGCTGCTGCATATGAGCATCTCCTGAGCAGCAAGGAGCAGCTCCTGCTCCTCCAAGGTGAGCAGGTACCATCAACCCCATCACAGTGAGGGACCCGAGGCGCAGAGGGATGTGGTGATTTATGCACCATCATGCGGTGACTCGAAGAAGAAGACACAAGCACTGGACCAGACTTCCTGAGTCCCTGCTGGCTGTCTGAATGCCAAATTTTGCCTTTCTCCTTGCAAAGCCAAGATTTCAGCTTTCTCTGTAAACTGGAGCTGGTGAGGAGGCTCTGGGGGTGTTGCTGTGTGATGAGGAAGAGGGATTGGTGATGAGCAGGTGGCTGTGACTGAGCGAAGCAAATGTCAGTGAGAATAGAGGGCCTGGCTGAAATCAATTGCAGAAGCCAGTCAGGTTTGCAGAGGGCAGGTTTGGGCCCCTGGAATGAAAAGGACATTGTTAGCAGCCTGCTGGCACAGCAACTGCTCTGCCAGGAGCTCTCAGTCTTCACACAGTTGTCATCCCAAGTTGCAGAGGATTTTGATCCTGGGGTTACTCCTGTTCCTCCAGGACCTAAGGGGAGATCTCACACATGCCCTGACCGACCACTGAACCCTATGGATAGAACTAATGTAATTAAGATGGACAGGTTAGAGCTGGAATGTTGTGCCAGTGAGCTCAGCAGCTCTTGCTGTTGGGTGTAAAGAAGGGGCTTGTATAGATGCTCCCTTGTTGATATGGCTGGGAAAGAGCCCTGGGGTAAGCAGGGCAGATCGTGTGGCTCTGGGGGCTGGGGTTGTTTGAATATTTCAGTGAGAACCATGCTTTGCCTTCAGCAGGTCTGCTTTAGGCTGACTTTGCTTTGGATTAGCACATCAAACCAGTAAGCCTCAGAAATGACATTATTCATCCTTCCCAAAGCAGCAGCTCTCTTCTTGGGTCTAGAGAACTCCTCCTGCTGAAGTGTTGTAGGGAGCACCCAGCAGCTTCCTCTGCTGGGAAGCTCACAGTGCTCTTGATCTGAAACTTTTGGGCTTCTTTCCAGCTCTGGACTTTGACTCGAAACATCTTCTTCCAGCTAGATTTTGCTGTTCCTCTTGAAGTAATGAGAACCATATGTCTGCAAGTGTGGTGGAATTGCAAGCTCTAAGCAAGTGGTTGGATTGGATGATCTCAAAGGTCTCTTCCAACCTCAGCAGTTCTGTGATTCTGTGATTCTAAACAAAGCAAACTGTTTGGGCTGAGCAGTTACTCCTGCAGAGCACCTACACTTAAGGACCTGGGAACAGCAAGGCAGGTCCCCTGCAGAGCTCCTTGGCCCACTGCTCACTGTCTGCTGGGCAAGGAGAGACGTGCTGCTCTGCTCTTTCTTCTGTGAAAGCCTCAAGCAGCTACAAGCCATTGCTGATCAGGAGCTGTTATCAATCAACCCCAGCAATTAACTAGTTGACAGCAATAGCTGCCCCAGGTTATGTGAATGCAGTGGTTCCAGAACAGCTCATCCAAGTGGCATGAGGCTGTCTGGCAGGGATGGCTCCCACCCTGGCCTTTCCAAACTCTCCATCACTGAGTAAGTAAGGAAAGTGTCCAGGTTTAAAGCTTTTCTTCTGGACAACCTCCAGTTCTCCTCCAAGCTGGACCTTGGTCATTGGACCTGAGACACCCAGCACAGGCTAAGTTCCCCCAGTGCTGCCAGATGTCAGGCCTCAGCAGCCTCCCACCTCCTGCTCTGCTGGGTTGGGAGAAAGTAAAAGCCTCTCTGTTGGCTGCAGATGTGCATATGAATGTGAGGCGTTTGCCTAATAAATGTCTTCCTGAAGGGGGATTAATTAGCATCCCTAGATTTGCTCTCACAGTGCTCCCTCTGACGGCAGCAGCTTCTCTGAGGGCCATTTCTTTCCTGCTGGGAGCTGCTGGCCCCTTTCCCAACACAGAGACCCTCGAGGATTTGCTGCAGATTTGCAAATCCTTTGCTCAGGAGCTGTCACCATGTCCCAGCACCCATGCTGTGGGAGCACTAACTGTGCACACATCCCAGTTTCCCCAGCCCTGCGGTAAGCTGCAACCCATTGCAGTGGTGATCATGGAATCATAGAATCCTAGAATGGTTTGGGTTAGAAGAGACCTTAAAGATCATCCAGTTCCAACCCCCTGCCATGGGCAGGGACACCTTCCACTGGCCCAGTTTGCTCAAGGCCTCATCCCACTTGGTCTTGAGCACCTCCAGAGAGGGGGCATCCACGACCTCCTTGGTCAACCTGTTCCAATGTCTTACCACCCTCACTGGAAAGAATTTCTTCCTAATCTCCTGTCTCAATCTCCCCTCTTCCAGCTCAAAGCCTTTGTCCTCATCCCATCGCTGCAAACCCTTTACAAAAGTCTCTCCACAGCCTTCCTGTAGTCCCCCCTCAGGTACGCCAGCACCTTCTCTTCTCCAGGCTGACCAGCCCCAACTCTCTCAGCGTGTCCCCATAGAGGAGCTTCTCCTCTGATCATCTTTGTGGCCTCCTCTGGACCCACTCCAACAGCGCAATGTCCTTCTTGTGTTGGGACCCCCAGAGCTGATGCAGGCTCCTTCTTTCTGCTGTTTCCCTGGTGCCATGAATAACGAGGAGCCCCTGTGTGCCATGTTATTGCCAACTCGTAAAACTCCATGGATTGGTAACCAGAGGTGAGATCTGCTTGGCCTTGGAGCTGGCAGATGGGGGGGGGGGGGGGGGAGGCATGGAGCCTCCTGATCCAGTGTGGACCTCTAAAACAGATGGTATGATGACTCATGTGCAGAAAGTGGTTGGGTTTGTCTCCAAAGGAAGTGCAGGGTGACCAGCTTAGCTCTGGAAGTCTGCCCTGAGGGATGTCTGAAGATGAATATCTTCCTACGACTCTTTTTCAGGTTGAAAGAATTCTGTGGGTTGTGAATAAAAGACAAATGTTTCCCAGACTGTGTCCCAGTAGCCAGTTGTCTTTATCCTCTTCCCAACAGGGATTTTGGGACTGCATGTGCCTTTAATGGACAGTAACATCTAGGGTGAAGGAACACCACTCTGGATCACAGCACCAGGAAACACAGGGATGCTGCTCAGGGAGGTGGTGGAGTCACCATCCATGGGAGGTGTAGGCATGGCACTTCAGGACGTGGTCTGGTGGTCATAGATGTGTTGGGTAGAAGGCTGGACTTGATGATCTTAGAGGTCTTTTCCAGTCTTAATGATCCTATGGCTCTATGATTCTATGACATTACAATCTGAGCTCTCCAGCAACTATTTGGAGGTTCATCTAGAGCAGCTTGGTGCAAGTGTGAGGAATACTTTCAGACAAGGAGAGCTTCTCTAGAGATTTAAAGCATCTTCAGCTAAGGAGTAGTTTGCTTACAAATTTTTAAGGGCTAGGTGTCAGGAAGATGGAGTCAGACTCTTCCTCATTGGTCCCCAGTGAAAGACCAAGAGGTAATGGGCACAAACTTGAAGAGAGGAAGTTTCATCTCAACAGAAGGAGGAATTTCTTTACTTCGAGGGTGCCAGAGCACTGGAGCAGGCTGCCCAGAGATGCTATGGAGTCTCCATCTCAGGAGGCATTCAAAACCCTCCTGGAGACGTTGCTGGGTGATTTACTCTGGGTGATCCTGCTGTAGCAGGTGAGGTGGACTGGATGATCTTCAGAGGTCCCCTCCAACCCCTACCGTTCTGTGAGTCTGTGTGTGAACATTTCCAGCTGAGCAGAGCTGCTGTGGAGATTTGAAGCATCTATCCTAGTTAAGGAGCAGTATTCTGTGGTGAGGGGTGTGATGGGAGGTGGTGGAGGCACCGTCCTTGGGGGTCTTCAAGAAAAGACTGGATGAGGCACTTAGTGCCATGGTCTAGTTGATTGGATAGGGCTGGGTGCTAGGTTGGACTGGATGATCTTGGAGGTCTCTTCCAACCTGGTTGAGTCTATGAGTCTATGGCTTGAGGAGACCACACAGCTTTCCTCCTGCTAACGTCACTGCTGCAAGCTGAGATTTTTGGGGCAGATTCTACCTCAGATTTTTCACTTCAGGCAGCTGCAAGAGACAGAGCTGAGCATGCACAGCACAGGACAGGCTGGGTGGGAGATGTGTTGGGAGCGCAGGAAGGACCAGGGCTATGTCTGACCTGAGAGTGAAGAGCACAAGAGCTCTTACACACGTGGGAAGAACACAGGTGGTAGGAGGAGCTGGGGAATGCTCATTTCTGGGGGTTTCAGTGCAGGACTTTGCACTTTCCTTGTAAATTAGCAACAGTGCTGTGGAAAAATACCTGCCTCCATGGCCAGGTCCTTCTCTTGCTGTAAATAACCTCCAGCCACCCGAATTTTGGCTACCTGCTTGGGTCAGCAGGGTAAGGCTGCCACAAAATTTGCTGTATCATGAGCAGCTCTGTCAATGTGTATCCATCTTTCCTAAGGAAGGAGAGAAGAACATAAGGTTAATGGCTGTACTTTCGACCAGCAGCTCTTTTGCTGGCATTTCTAACAGCCACCAAAGTCTGGCTGTAGCCTCTTCTGATCTTCTAAGGAGCCTGAGGAGACTTGAACAAGCAGCATCTTATTTACCCCTCTGCGCAGCAGGCACTGCAGCCTGACAGCAGACAGAGGGAAAGGAGTTTGGAAAGGACCCAGGGGAGGTAAAAGGAGGAAAGCAGGCAGAAAATTGCATCAGAGATGAGGATAGTCTGTAGCAAGCAGAGGGAAATGAGATGTCAAACCAGCCACAGGTGGGAAAAAAACAACCCTCCAAGTACCACTAAACAAATGCCCCTGTCCAAGGATGAGCACTGCGATGAGAAGGCAGGAAAAGATGTGAAGAGGTTATTTGGGGATTTTTTGGCTGCATGTGGGAGTTGGTTCTGCTGCTAAGCAAAGGGAAGTCACATTTCCAGCCCGGGCTGCAAGGCTGGGCAGTGATGGCTCCCAGGGGCCAGCCAGTGCCCTCAGCTCCTCCGGCAGCCACGTCTGGTTGCCTCGGGGGAGGCGATGTATGTATCACCCCCTGGAGGGGCTGGGCTCATGCCAGAGCTGATTTTACCCTGCTGTTTCCAGCCCTTGATCCAGTCTGGGATTTTCCTTTCCTTGCAGCACGCCTTGCAGCAAGGAGCTGAGGCCAGTTTTCAGGTATTTCCAGTTTCCCTGCTCAGGGATGCCTCCAGGCCCCGGTGCTGCAGGACGAGGGCTCCAGCTCCCCTTCCCTCTGCTTGCTGGGGGTGCCACAGAGACCGGAGAAGCCAAATCTACAGCAGAGAGAGGTTTGCCTTTCTCTTCTTGGGCAGGGCCACCAGAAGGCAGCGAGGGGCACTGTGATCCCGAGGTGCCAACGCTTTACAGAAGCACCCCCCGTGGGGGCTGGGGCTGAGCTGGGGTGGGGGCAGCGAGCGGGGACTGTGCTGCGCTGTGCAGGGAGCAGGAGAAAGCAAAGGCACACAGACCTCCAGTGGTCCTCCCCAGTACTGCACTGCACTGCCACTGCCACCCCGGGAGCGCCTCATCCCTTCTTCTCCCTCACCACTGCGAGTGGGCAAGCAAGAACCCGCGTACAGAGTGAGGGGTCCTGTAGAGAAGCAGAGACGCTTGGAAGACATCCTCATCTCCTCCCGATGGGACGAGGGGAGATAGCCTCAAGTTGTGCCAGGAGAGGTTTGGGTTAGATATCATAGAATCATAGAATCAGAGAATCAACCAGGTTGGAAGAGACCTCCAAGCTCATCCAGTCCAACCTATCACCCAGCCCTATCCAATCAACCAGACCATGGCACTAAGTGCCTCATCCAGGCTTTTCTTGAAGACCCCCAGGGACGGTGCCTCCACCACCTCCCTGGGCAGCCCATTCCAATGCCAATCACTCTCTCTGTGAAGAACTTCTTCCTAACATCCAGCCTATACCTACCCTGGCACAACTTGAGACTGTGTCCCCTTGTTCTACTGCTGGTTGTCTGGGAGAAGAGGCCACCCCCCACCTGGCTACAATGCCCCTTCAGGTAGAAGACACTTCTTCTCTGACAGGGTTCTCAAAGACTGGAAAGAGGCTGCCCAGGGAGGGAGTGGAATCTCCACGCCTGGAGGTGTTTCAAAGAGGCAGAGCTGTGGTGCTGAGGGCCATGGTTTAGCACCAGCCTCGGTAGAGTTAGAGAATAGTTGGACTCAATGATGCTAAAGGGCTTTTCTAACCCAAATGATTCTTTGATTCCTCCCTGCTTCAGTGGCCAATGCCTCAAGCATGAGGCTGGCTGGGGCTCCAGGCTGTGCTTTGGGCCAGCTGGTGTGCTGCCCACAAAGTGAAGCTGTCCTGTGGCAGTACTGAGCTGCCTTTCCAGGGCTTGGCTTGACTTTTGGGGCCCAGAGCCTGCAGCTTGAGCAGGGATGTGCTTGCAGCCATCAATCCCTGGAAGTGCAGCTGAACCTGCACAATCCTGATGTGGGTCTGGAACCTGGCACATGGCTCAGCCTGACTGCTTCCAGCCCCCTCTGGGTGTTGCGACATGGAGCTTGAGTCCAGGTGAGACTCTTATGGATTTCATTTCCCAAACCTGGTATTTGGCTTCCACATGACAAAGGACCAACACTCAGGAATGCTTGTTGGAGCACATTCTGAAGGGACAGGAAAGCTCTAGCTCAGGGGCTATTGCCATATTGCCATGCATTGCCAGGACAAGCTCCACACAACCTACTGCCCACGGGAAAGGGCTTGGCATGGAAACTGCACCTGCTCCTTCCCTCTCTCCCACTCTGAGACACACTTGGGCTTTCCCACACCATCCTCCCTCCTGGTGTTCACCTCTAGGCAAGCACAGGGATGAATTCATCAGCTTCATGTGAGCTCAGCAAAGCCCTCCTAAGAGGCAGCTCTCCTCCACGTGCCTCTGTTGTAAATACCCTGTAAGAACTGGTTACTCATTTACAGGGCAGTGCTCTACGTGCCAGCCTGCTGCTCCTGGGGTGGGGGGCAGGCAGCAAAAGAAATCCCTGCTTTTTGGTGATGGTTCCCCAGGTTTAACAATGACCAGGGGATTAGGTTTGGTGTGCTTTCTTCTTGCACTTGTGACCTCTGGCCACTGCATGCAAAAGCTCTTTCTCCCTACCATGGTTTCTTAGCCCTTGCCTCCTGCATTGCCTGGCTTCTTCTGACTGCCCCAGTGTCCACCACCTTGTCATGCCCTCTGCAAGAGGCTGAATCACCTCAAAACTCAGGACAAATACCTCAGAGCCTACCTCCTGGGGAGGTGTCTTGTGTGACTTTGACAAGCAGGTTTGATATCAGGAGCAGTGCTGAATGCAAGAGGGGAGATCAGAGGATTTGAGCTCAAAGCTTGCTCTCTAATTTCAGCATGGCCAAGTGAGGGTTGAAGCCTGGGAAAGAAAACCTGTTTCCTGCTGTCCCCATCCAGCCATGGGTGATCCCTGGGGAATTGCTGTTGACTGCTTCAAGATTCCAAACTGAATGTCTGCAGCAGCAGTGGCAGGTTAGTTCTGGCAGCAGTTTCTTTGCCAGATGGCCAGATGCTCGTTACTGCCAGGGTGTTGTGGGGCTGGCACAGTGCTGGGACAGTGTCATAGGTCATGAGCCTTCAAGAAGCCCTATGCTTGTGGGCTAAAATCCCCCTGCACTCTGCTGTACCCCATGAACAGCACACTAAGGCCCAGGGCTCAGTGTTCTGCCCAGAAACAGGGTGATTTTGCTGAGAGCTGGAGCCAGGACCAATCTGCAGCACTGAACCTATCACCTTCCTCATCCTACCCCATCCCATCCCATGCCCTCTCAGTTCCTGCTGCTCCCAGTGTGTGCTGGGGTGTCTAGCCTAGCAGGAGGTCTTTTGGAGGACCACAGGCTCCTGTGCTGCTGCTGACCTGCTGCAGCTCCTGACCACCAGAAGACAGCTCACTCCCCTCCACACAACTGGCTCTCCACCACGGGGAGTAGACTCAGCAGTTTACCAGAGGGATTCTGATTCTTATTTTAGACTCCTACTTTAGTCTTCTTTTTTTTGCTTTTTAGATTTAAGCTAATCCCTTTCTACAGCTTTGGGAGTGAGGTGCTGCCAGTGCAGCATTGCAGTGCCCACAGGTAGGCTTAACTGGCTTCATAGCCTTTCTCCACCTCACCCCCATATCTCTCCTTTACTTTGGGCAACCCAGAATGCTTTAAGATAAGTAGGTGGGTTTTGAGGAGTGAGGGGGTGGTGTTTCTACCTCTGAGCACCACCATCTCATTGATGACAGCAGAGAAGGTGAAATGGCAAGTCTGGGTTTTCAGCACCCCCTGGTCTAGGTTGGCAACAGTGAAGTCCTAAGACAAATTCAAACTGGGGATTACATCCACTACTTTGTGGTCAGCTCCATCTCCACATCCCTCATTGCAAACAGCCCTTCCCAGGGTCGTGTCCTGCTGTGAGATCTGCCCAGTATCAGCCACGTGCAGGGACCTGGTCACAGGAGATCTGTGTGTAACATCTGTGGGTCATCTCAGTTTCAGTGGAAGGGAAGTGGGTGATAAACTGTGGTCATCCAAGTCTCTTTTCAGTTGCTTCAGTACATCACCACACTGCCACAACCAGCCCAGACTACATCTGCTATTCCTGCAATGCCAACTATGTACCATCCTGACTCGTTTTCTGTTGGATCCAGCTGTTCTGGCTGATATGCTCCTGACCTTTTCAGCTGGTTTCAGCTGGTTCAGCTGCCAGGAGGTCACTGGATGCTGCTTTCACACAGGATGAACATTTCCATCTACTCTGCTGGGGTGAGGAAGGATTTCATCCACCTGTTTTGAGCAGGAGCACCTCTGAAGAGCAGCTGGCCATTGCTCACCAACAGGAGGTCAGCGCTGTGTCTGCAGGCTCCAGAGAGCATCAATAAATCAGTCTGGCCCTGAAGTTTCAGTAATCTGGGCAAACTGGGAAGCACAGCTCAGCAGCTCGCATCCCGGCTCTGGGCAACCACAGGGTCACATCGCAGCAGGGCCAGGTCCCGCCCTCAGCTTTGTTAGGCGGCAGGAGATGCCCTAGTGATGCACATGCCGCACTTTAACCGTGATGTGGCAGCCCTGAGCCCAGGGGAAGCACAGCCAGGGCTTGGGAGAGGGGAGAGGACGGCCAGGCAGGGTGAGGGACTGAGCACTGCACGCTGCCTGGCCAGTGGAGGTAGCTGCAGTACAGAGATGGGTAGCAAGGAGAGCATACCGCGTCGGGATGCCGTGTTTTGTGGAGTGCCTTGTTCTTGTGGGCAGTGGTCTCTCAGAGCAGCTTTATCTTGGAGTTTTGCCCATCTGTTTGCTCGTGTTCATCCCCTAAAACAGAATCTCATGGTGAGATGGGGCCAGAAGTTATCCAGATGTCCCTCACCAGGGAAGAAACAAGTGTTGCCAACCCGTTCCCAGTCACAGTTAGTGTCATCTGTCATAAAAACCCTGCAGAGGTGAGGAACCTGCAGCTCTCTGCACTGACTTAATCTCAGGTTTTATTGCCTGGTGTTTACATCCCCTTTCAGTCACTCCTCACATCCAGCCTGAGTCACTTCTGCTGGGTATCGCTCCAATTAGCTCTTGTCCTCCTGCCAGAGGCTGAGGGACAACGACTGACCCCCTCCTGCTTTACAGCAGCTTTTCCATGCTGGAAGGTCATTATCTTATGGCATATTAGCTTCCTTTTGTAGACTAAACAAGGCTAATTCCTCCAACTTCACCCACAAGCCTTGTTTTGATTTTATTTTTCCTGCCATTTGGACTTAATTTAGAGCCTTAGGCTTGGCTGGTGTGCCTAGATTAAGGCTGTGAGCAAAAAGTCCCTTTTCTCCTGACTGCACTTGTGCCAGCAGAATCACCCAGGCAGATGCAGCCACAGACATTGTGTTGGCTTTGGTTGGAGCTGCTTGTGGTTGCAGCACCGTGGGGGAAGCTGAGTCAGTATGGCCCTTCTGAGGGAACCTTCTAGCCAAGACTCAGCTGAATCTCTGAAATTCCTCTCCCTTGCAACCACAGTGGTTTGCAGCATGTTTCTGCCTTGGTTTGCAGTGACATTGCCCTTTCCTAACTCCTCCAGAAGGCTTTGCTTTGTCTCTGAACTTGCTTATGCTTTTGGCTGCTTCTGGTGCTATGGACAGGGTAGGAAGTGGAGCAGAACCTGTCCTGCAAGGCTCTTGCTTTGTCTTTGCTCAGTGCAAAAGCCCAAGCTCCTGGAGCAAGGCAGCCTAGGCTGGTACTCCAGTTTGCTGCAGGGGACACCCAGCCCATGCTTCGTGTACCCTCATCTGGACCTGCTCTGCGTTAGAGCAGGTCTCTGAGGGATGCCATGGACTGCTACAGTCCTGCACTGGATACCCTTCTCCTGCATGAATTAAGTTCTATATGTGCAGGGAGAAGATGGAAATCTGCTCTCCTTGGGTTCTCCTCACAGAATTCCTTTCCTCCTTGTGGGTGGGATCTCGTGTGACTGATGTGCTGTCATGGAAGGGTACCTGTGCCAGATGTCCTGCACCTTCTAGGAAAGGGAGGACTAGAGAAAGAGCAAAGCCAGGAGAGCACAGCCATACCATGGTGAGATCTGATTTCACAGAATCATGGTGTGGTGGGGGATCAAAGGGACCTCTGGGGATCATCTAATCCAAGTCTCCTGCTGAAGCAGGTTCTCCTAGATCAGATTGCACAGGAGCATGCCCAGGCAGGTTTAGAAAGTCTCCACAACCTCTCTGTGCAGCCTGGTCCAGTCCTCTGTCACCCTCACAGGGAAGAGGTTTCTCCTTCTGTTCATGTGAAACCTCCTGGATTCTGGGTTGTATCCTTATGGCTGGGTTTGCACTGAAGCCTGCTCGGGTCTCAAGTGCCGAGGATGAGTTTTGCTTTTGGCAATCCTCTGCTGTCCCAGAGGCCCCACAGGGGGTGGTGGGGGGGATGTCTGCATCCTGGCCAGGGACTTCCCTGGGTGGTGGAAGGCGTGAGGCTGGAGGGACATGCTGGGAACAGCACGTTTAGCTGGTTGTGCTATCTCAGCAGGACTGAGTGTGGGGAGCAGCTGGCTCAGCCAGCAGAGGTGTGATAGCAAGATGCCAGATGAGAAAGACTAAACAGAGCAGTCCTCACTCGCCTCTCTCTTCCAGCAGATCAAACCAAAACCGACCCCAAGCCAGTCACCTAGGGGTGAGGCAAACAAAAGCCAGTCCTTTCCTTTCCAAAAGGCACCTGACCCCTCAGGAGAGGACCTGTCCAAAGGACCCAGCACCCTGGCCCTTTGTGCCCAACCTGGATGCTCAGAGGCCCCCAGGGATTTTAACTGCGTCAGTAATGAAGTTCTGCGTTCCTACCAGGGCCAGTCCCCGATGGAAATCTCAGTTGTCAATCCTTGTGAAAATCATGCTGGGTACAGGTCCCACTGCTTCCTGCAGGGACCACCCCCACCTCCTCACCCCGGGGGGGGGCTGTGGTCATTGCTGGTGCTGCTCACCTCAAGGCACTTTGCAGACCTCTCTCTGCCTTTTCTGAGCCAGCCTTGGATCACTGTCAGAGGGAAGAGCAAGCTGTCAGCCTGCAAACCTCCTGTCAGAGCTTTGGGGCTGGGGTGAAAAATACCAGCGTCCTGCAAGGACTTGGGGCTGAATTGAGAGGTCTTACCTTAAGTGTCTGGTTTAATAGTGATGCCTAAAGTCAGGAAAAAGATGAGATCCACCCACCAGACCTGACTACCTCAGCAGTGGGGAGAAGCTCTGTAGAAAGGGCATGAACACAACCACAATCTCAGTCCCTCAGTAATATTCAGGTAGTGAAGAGCCTTCTCTTCAAGCAGGACAATGCAGTGTTGCCTAAACAGAGGTGAGTGATGGTATTTTATAGCCTACCTGGTGTCCAGCTGCTCTGAGGAGGCAGGAATATGCCTCAGGCCCCCTGGCACAGCCACCCCAAGTGCTGCTGTGTGCCTCTGGATGGGCAAATAAATATGGGCCCTGCTGGCTCTGCTTTGCAAAAAAAGCAGCAGGTCCAGACCTGGGTGCAGGTAGGTAGTGCTGGGTGGGGACCCTTCCCTCCAGGCTGCAGTATGTCATTGCTGGGGATTCAAGAATAATAGAATGGTTTGGTCTGGAAAGGACCTTCAAGATCACCTAGTTCCAAGCAGGAGAAGGTCCTGCTTGAGCAGCCTGCTCAAGACCCCATCCACCCTGGCCTTGGACACTGACAGACTTGGAGCCTCCATATCTCTGGGCAACCTGTTCCAGTTCCTCACCACTCTTATGGGGAAAAAAAATTCTTCCTCATACCTCATCTCACTCAAACTCCTTCCAATTTGAGGCTATCGCCCCTTGTCCTGTCACTCGTAAGAAGCCTCTAGAGCTGGTTTGACTTGCTGGCTATTAACACTGCTGTTTGGGTTAAACAACCAGTTGCACAACTGGGGCTGGGGTAGCCCTCGTTTTAATTGTCCACACTGGAGCCTTCCCTGCAAAACAATGCCTGGCTCCAAAGAGTGAGCAGCCCAGGCTCGGGCAGAGAGTGGATTTCTTTCCCTGTGCAATTTGTTAGGGCATCAAAGGAAAGAATAATAAATCTGTCAGGGGTTGCACTGAGAAGCCACAACCACAGCAGCGTTTTTCAACGCTGCAAACCTGAAGGAAAGATTCCAGTGAGTGCAGCTGAAGTGCTTCACTTCCACTTCAAGCACACAGCGCTGCCTGACACCACACACCAGCTGCAGAACAAGCTGTGTTCAGCAGCAGCAAGTGTGGGCCAAAAGTCCCCCACCTTTTCCAAGCTGCAGAATGCCTTGAAGCCAACCTCCCCCCCCTTTTTTTTTTCTCCCATCAGAACACATTGGTTTTGGATTGTTTTTAGCTCAGCTGATCAATGTTTCATTTCCCCATGAATCTCGTCAGCCCAGCAGCAACTCAACGTGCTCCAAGCTGCGGCTGGGCTCTGCCGCTTGTATGGGCTCTGGAGGAATGAGTGTGGCCTGTGGAGCGATTGATGCCAGCCCACTTGTGTTTCCCAGCTGTGGCTGCAGCTCCCCTGCAGCTCCCCTGCCCTCCAGGAATCGCCCTGCTCCCTGCCCTCCCCAGCGGGCTGTGTCTGGGTTTCCTGCTTGCGCTGCTGCCTCCCAGCCCACCCACGCTCTGCCACCCTGTCACTGGGACCAGCGTGGAAAACAGAGAGCCAGGAGTGGAGCTAAGCAGTGTCTACATCAGCCCACCTGCCTGCCCACCAGCGTGGGGCCACCAGCTCCACCAGCCTGCTCTTGGCTGGGGCAGCAAAATGAAGAGAAAGCTTACAAGCACAGGTTGGTTTCTTGCTGGAAAATACTGTCAGCATCATCCAGCCCAACCACGCTCGAACTCTGCCCAGCCTGGTGCTAAAACATGTCCCTCAGCACCACAGCTCTGCCTCTCTGAAACACCTCCAGGGGTGGGGATTCAACCACATGCCTGAGCAGCCTGTTCCAGTCTTTGAGAACCCTTTCAAGGAAGAAGTTTCTTTGGATATTCCACCAAAACCTCCCCTGGTACAACTTGAGGCCATTTGTTGCTGTCTTATCACTTGTTACTAGGGAGAAGAGAGCAAGAGTTACCTTACTGCAACCTTTCATGGAGCTGTAGAGAGAACATGAGGCTTAGGTCTGTCATAAGCTTTCTTTTCTGCAGACTAAATTATGTCAGTTCCAAAATCAGAGTGGACAATGAGGCTGGGGGAAGCAGTGGCAGAGAGGATTTTGGAGCTAGTGGTTCCTGCAAGTTGACTTCTGAAAGCTGTGTTTGGAGGAAGGATTGCACCTCTGTGCATGAGGAAGTTTCTGTTCAGGGCATGAGACAGAGGCACTCATCTGAAGGGACTGTTGGTTTCTGGTGAGCTCTGAGACATGCAGAGCTTCTCCTGGGCCTGGTATGTGAAGTCAAGCACGAATTGCAGGTAACACTTAGCATCACTGAAGCAGGGAGGAAAAGCAGGGAGGGAGACTGCGTGTGGCAGTCAGGGTTTGTCCTGCCAAGCCCCAGGGTCATGGAGAGTCCTGATGGAGGGTCCCTTCGGGTGGACAGCAGCAGAGATTGAGCCAAGGCAGCTGGAAAGCAGTGATCCCCAACAGATCCTTGCAAGGGGAGAAACAAAGGTGTTCCAAGCTGCTTCTTTGATCTACAGTTGCTGTTGGGGGGCATATTCAATAGCTTGAATTATGCTGCTTGCAAGGAGTCATCACCCTCCAGAGAACAGCCAAGGGGAGCTAAGAACCCAACAGGACTTTTAAATGCCCCCTGGATGCTCAGCTCTGTGAGGATGACCTAATCCCTGGACTACTTGCACATGCTGCACCGGTAAAACACCTAACCCAGACGAGCCCTGCTTCTCCTCTGGGCTTCTGTGACTGCAGCAGGAATGGGTAGCTGCACAACAGCCTCCTGGGACCCATCCTTTCTGTGGGCTCCTCTCCATCACATCAGTAGCTGTTGGCTCTTCTGCGTGGCCTCCAGCTTGTCTGTGTTTCTCCCCAAGGCTCATCAAGTTGGGGTGGCTTTGGCCAAGGACAAAGCTGCTCATCACTTTCTGTGTTGGCCAAGTGATGGCCTCAAGAGTTAACAGCCATCACCAGCTGTGGCTCCCCAGCAGGGACAGAGAGGACCTGGGCACTACGCCAGGAGGTTTGAGCGCTGCTGGGGAGGACTTGAAACCCCTTGGCTAATTTTGGGTGTTCTGTACATGACACAGAGAACTGCATTCTCAACTAGGAGACATTCCCTGGGACTAGGAAGGAAAAGGCACATTTACTGGTATAACACCATCAAGAGCAGCCCTTCATTTCAGCACACCTACCTTTCTGAAAGCCCTGCTTGAGATGGCTTCCCTCATATGAAACTTTTCCTCTAAGGAGCCCCAAGGATGCTGTAGAAGGGCTGGCAGGGTGGGGTGATCACTCCACTTCCAGGAGTCTGAAAGAACAAAAAACTATGCAGAGTATTTAAATCAGAGAGGAAATTCTGGGCAAAGGCATGCTTGCTTTCAGTGCTCTCAGCAGGACAAAAGATTTCCCCACACTGGCATGTAACTTTTTATCTACAATAAAATTAGCTGGCTCTGTGCCTGCGATAGACACAACCTTTGCTTTGAGCTAGTTAAAAGAGACCTTTAGCTGGGTTACATTTGGGACCTGATGTGTCAGGAGCAGTCCTGCTGGGATGCAAGGTCCAGGTAAGGAAACAAAAGCGTGCTCATCTCCAACCAGAGATGACACTTGGTTTAGTGCTCCTTGATTTAGGAGCTATTGTGGAGGTCCTCAAGGTGAGGAGAGCCACCCAGGACCACTGCAGTGCTCAGATATGGAGACAGCATCCCCTCTGCTGCTGTAGCAGACCAGACATGGAAACCAGCCTATCCAGGGAGGATGGTTTTCCCCATGCCTGGCCAGGGCAGTGAAAGCAGCCCTGTCTCTCTGATGGGAATGGAGACCTCTTATCAGTGAGGGGTTTTCCCAGAGGATGGTGCTGACAGGTGCTACCAATGAGGTCATGGAAGAAGGAGCAGCATCAGCTGACTGGGTCACAGGGTCTTTCTATCCTGGACACGCACCTACCCCACAGCCTGTACCTTGTAGCTCACTGTGTCTGCAGCCTCTGGACCAAGTGAGATACCTGTGGCCTGGTGACAACACCTGGTGAGGCTGCATCATGCCTTCAAGCCTTTGCCATGGTCTGTCAGCCGTGGTGGTCGTCCTGATGGTCAAGGCTGCTGGGTGCTGTTGAGAAGGTTTGGGGTGGAGGTTACTCCCTCTCTTGTCAGTTAGATGGTGAAGCATTATTTCTGGCTGCCTGGCTCCCCAGGGAGAGTGATATCTGGGCAGCCTTTTGGGGAACCTAGAGGGAGACATCTTCCCACCGCTGCTTTTGCTTTCCCTATCAGGTACATGCCACCGTGCCTCACAGGCTGGCCCTGCCTTAGGTGCTGTACACGTGGCTCTGGGGATGTCCCCGTGTCCCAGAGGGACATGTTTCCAGACAAACCTTAGAACAGGTGTGCAGGATGGGGCTGAGCAAAGGCTCTCCTGACCCAGTCCTGTTGGCTTCAGGGATGCTTCACCAAAGGGCCAAAAGGGCAGTGAAGATCTTGCTTGCCAGGGGCTCCCACTACCAGGACGCCAGTGAAGGAGTGAGTGCCACCAGCTCCGACAGCAGCCCCAAGGGTTTGGTGTCATCTTCTCCCAGCTCCAGTGTCTCCTACATGGGACTTTGTAAAACCTGGGCTTAAGGCACATCAGGGGGGCTCAGAGCTATGTGAATAAACCTCTTTCAGCCCATGAGAAAACAGGGCTGCACATACTTCTGTACTGTGCTGTAGGTTTCCCTCGTGGCTCAGGGGATGTGCATTTGAAGATCAGGTCTCTGCTGGGCCTCGGGATCACCAAGAAATCCTCAGCACCGCTGCTGTTGAGCGGAGTGGAAAAGCACAAAGGGAGCACAAGCTCCATGGTGCAGCTGGTGAACGCAGGCACCGAAAGTGCAGTGCCAGCAGCAGAGCAAGCCTCTGGCACAGACAAAACTCCCTCAGTCCCCTGCTTCGCCCTGCGCCTGCTTGCTAAGGCTGCAGAAGCCTGCAGGAGCACAGGGACGTGCCCCCCAGACCGTCCCTGCCGGCCGGGGTCACGCAGCCGCCGATGTTGCTGCCTCCGCCCGGGGTCCCCGCGGCTCTTCGGGAGCCTGCCCCTGCCTGCTGGGAGGCTCCAGCACAGATGTTCCTGCGCACAGCGAAGATGTCAGCCGTTCTGGACATCTGCTTACTCGGCAAGAGCAAGCTGCCCCAGTTGGGCTGCCTGACATTGCTACACGATGGACAAATGTGCTACAAGCTGCACACAGCAGCACGGCGGTGACCGGGAGCATGGCCCCGGAAACCCGGAGCGCTGCCTGCCCGACCCGCGGCGGTGACTCTGCGTGGGCATGTAGCAAGTGCTGCCTGCCGCTGCCTCTGATGTAGCACAGAACCACAGACCGGCGGGGGTTGGGAGGGACCGCTCTGGAGAGCGTCGCATCCAATGCCCCTGCACTGCAGGTACACCCAGAGCGGGTGGAGTGCATCCCGGTGGGTTTGGAATGTCCCCAGAGATGGAGGCTCCACAATCTCTCTGTGCAGCCTGCTCCAGGGATCCATCACCTGCACAGCAAAGAGTTTTTTTTCTGATGTTGAGGTGGAACCTTCTGTGTTCCAGTTTGTGTCTGTTGCCTCTTGTCCTGCCACAGGGCAGCTGTGAAAAGAGACTGGCTCCATCCTCTTGCCGAGCCTTGAGCAGATCACCTCTCAGGATGCTCTTGTCGAGGCTAACCAGCCCCAAGTCTCTCTCAGCCTTTCTTCATCAGACAGAGGTTCCAGTCCCTTCATCATCCTCATAGCCCCCACTGGAGTCTCTCCAGTAGTTCCCTCTCTTTCTTGAACTGAGGAGCTCAGAAGTAGACACAGCACTCCAGATGTGGTGTCACTGGATCCACCTCAGCTTACCAGACCCACTGCAGAAAATGAGATTTCCCCCTTTGCTCCCCCACTTTGGTCTGTAAATGCAGCTGGGAAGTGATCTGCATGGACTCATGACTTCGGCTCCACCATTGGCATCAAGACATCATACACAGCTGTGAAGTGCAGGGAGCAGGATGGGGAAAGAAACCCAAAACAGGGGGGAAGAGGTGTTTGGGTTTAGAAGAGGAGTAGAAAGCCAGACAAAGAAGATTCAGAGCTGGGGAAAAATTAATGAGGGAAGAGGAAAGAGCTGGGAATGAAAAAAAAAAGAAGGCTTAGAAAAGCAGAAGGCTCATTTATTGTGCAGCAGGTGCTTGCCTGCACCAGTTGAGTGTTCAGCTGGTTCCCTTGGTCCTCCCAGGCAGAGTGTCAGCATCCCTCCAGCTATGAACCACGTCTGTGCAAATAAAACCCACAGCAAACTGAGTCACTCTGAGAAGAAAAACAGGAGATTACACTACAAGCTAATTGGGCTGAGATGCTTTCAGAGACATGAAAGTTTCAGCAGGAGGCAATTTCTGCAGGCCTTCCCCTTCCCCATCTCCCTGAACCAATCTCATCCCTGCTCTGTATTTCAGCAGGCTGGAAGTATCCATCACCAGGCAGGCCTCCAAAGGACTGGCGGACCTATTGCTGAAGATGCTGCATTCATGGAATGGTTTGGGTGGGAAGGAACCTTCAAAGTCATCTAATTCCAACCTCCCTGCCATGGGCAGAGGGTGCCTTCCACTAGACCACTTTGCTTGATGGATTAGATGGAATAAAACATAGAAATCTTAGGTAGCTATGTACTTTTTGACACCCTTTTGAAACAGCTTCGAAGTCTCAGTGACTTTTGTCTTCTACTTGGATGGAATAAACTTTGTTTTTGAGAAGCAAGATGGCATTTTTCACCTGGCAGACAATCTGGAAGGGCAGCTTGTGCAAGACACCAAAGGCTTTCAAAGGAGCTGCTCCAAGTATGCTGGTGTGGGAACACCCTGTCTGGGCCCCTTTGGACCCCCAGCTTTATAATATGCTTCTAATAGGGACAGGGATCTCCTGCCCCTCTAGAGATGGATGCTGGGCTTGTTTAACTGGGCAAAAGGGTCTTAAAAGAGAAATTAAGCAGTTGTCTACAACTTCTTGATGGACTAATAAACATGAGAGAGCCAAACTCTTCTCAGGACAGTAGGGCAACATAAGGGAGGGGCAATGGCCAACCTGTAGCTGGACAGGACAGGAGGGAAAGCATGAATGTAGTGCAGCACTAGAACAGGTCGTACAGAGGCTGCTCAGCTTCAGTCTTTGGAGGTTTCAAAGTTTGGCTAGCAAAGCCACAGCTGACCTCATCCAGAGCTGGCAGTAGCCTGGCTTGGAGCAGGTAAGAAGCTTCCAGAGGTCCCGTCAACCACTGGCTTGTGGGGCTATTTCCACTTGTGCTTGAAAGATGGTTTGGTTCAGTCCTGCTGTGCCAAGCAGCCCCAAAAGATACTGCTCACTGTTAGCAAACTGCATTGGTTTGTTCTTTCAGCTCCCCAAACTCTCCTGCTCCAATTATTTCCCTTCTAAAAAGACATCCTTAGGTTGTAGCAGGTGGGACTCCTGGCAGGTTATTGAATCTGATCCTAGAAAACGTTTTTAATTGTTAAGGCTATCCAATTTGTGTCTTCTGGAGGCAGCTAAGGGCACCAATTGGATCTGAGGCTGAGCATTATTCCAGTCAGGCTGTTGGGCAGAGTATTTTATTTCAGTTTCAGTGTTGTTTTCCTTTTGTTAATAAAAGATTCAGCCTTTAATGCCACGGAGTCAAACAACAGTTGGAGAGCCTGGTGACTGATGGCTCCAGCTCTGGGAGAGCATTAGGGAACCCATAACATTTATCAGGTGCTGAAAGCCAGCACATGATGTGTTAAAGCTGTGATTTAAAACGAGCTTGATGTACAATCCCAGGGACACCAGAGCATCAAGGCTGGATAAAGTTCCTCTGTAATGCACTTAAGAAAGCTAAATTAAAACACATTTGAGGTGAGCGAGTTGGATGGAAGTTATTTCATGCTGAAGCAATTTACTTCTGACTCACAACATTCTTCCCCTTCTGTTAGTCCTCAAATTAACTACAGGCAAAGCTGTGTCTTTGCAGGGCAGAAGAGCAGTTTTGTCTTTTTGCTTTGGATGCTCTCAAGCTGAGCTGAGTAAAATCTGATGTACTCGGATTTAAGCCTAAGTCCTACACTTCCTGCAGGAAGCTCACAGTTGTGCTTTGTTTTTCCAGGTGCAGAAGAGAGTTGTAACAAAAATTTATTCATAGGATCATAGGATGGGTTGGAAGAGACCTTCACAGGTCATCTAGTCCTACCCCATAGTTGTCAGTGGGGACGTCTTCAGCTACAGCAGGTTGCTCAGAGCCCCCAGACAACCTGATCTGGGATGGTTCCAGGGATGAGGCATCTCCCACCTCTCTGGGCAACCTGTTCCAGTATCTCACCAACATCATCATTAAAAAAAAGTCTTTCTTCTGTCCAGGCTGAACTTCTCTCTTGGTTTAAAAACACCACCACTTGTCCTGTCACTACAGGACCTGCTCAGAAGTCTGTCCACAGCTTTTTTATTTGCCTTTTTAAGTATTAAGAGGCCACAGGAAAGTCTCCCTGGAGCCTTCTCTTCTGCAGGCTGAACAACACCAACTGTTGTGTATCATAGAATCAATCAGGTTGGAAGAGACCTCCAAGCTTGTCCAGTCCAACCTAGCACCCAGCCCTAGCCAGTCAACTAGACCATGGCACTAAGTGCCTCAGCCAGGCTTTGCTTCAACACCTCCAGGGATGGTGCCTCTGCCACCTCCCTGGGCAGCCCATTCCAATGCCAATCACTCTCTCTGGCAAGAACTTCCTCCCAGCCTGTCCTCACAGCAGAGGTGTTCCAGCTCCTTGACCATTTTTATGATCTCCTCTGGCCCCAACAGTTTCAAGTCTTTCTCAATGTTTAAGGAGAGGGTGTTCAGTTCCTGCATTGTGCACAAACCCTTTCCCTTTCCAGCAAGCTTTACCTACCTTTGCCCCAAGCCTCCATCAGCCAAGGCAGCTCTGCTTCACACCAGCTTCCACCCCTTGCTGGTCAATCCTTGGTGCCTGCAAGAAAGTGGAGCGGGCCACTGAATTGGCAGTCTGTCAGATTTGCTCCTTCAGTTCACACTCCTGAGCCTGTTAGAAAAGTTCAAACAGAGCACAAGGGGTTTGTTTCTAAGACCATTGCAAAAGTTCCCAGAACAAGTCCTCCCAAAACCACAGGCATTTGGTGGAGCTGACAGGAGTGTTGTATCCCCTGGTCAGAAGCAACGTTTCAGAGAGGCAAGGCAGCTGGAACATTGACATAACTAAATGTCAGGATTTAATGAAAAGCTGTCAAACCTCAGCCAGAGTGGGGAGAAGTGAGGAGGTCACCTTGCAGAGGGCACTTTCTGGTGCCCTGGCAACCATAGAATGGTTTGGGTAGGAAGGGAACTTCAAGATCGCAGGATTACAGGATGCTAGGGGTTGGAAGGGACCCAAGGAGATCACTGAGTCCAGCCCCCCTGCCGGAGCATAGAATCATAGAATCATGCAGGTTGGAAGAGACCCCCAAGATCATCCAGGCCAACCTAGCACCCAGCCCTATCCAGTCAACCAGACCATGGCACTAAGTGCCTCATCCAGGCTTTGATTGAACACCTCCAGGGATGGTGGCTCCAGCACCTCCCTGGGCAACCCCTCCCTGGGCAGGACCACACAATCACAGGATATTAGGATCCTCTAGTTCCAATCCCCCTGCTATGGCCTGGGACACCTCCTGCTAGACCAGATTGTCCCAGTCCCCATCCAACCTGCCCCTGAACACTGCTAAATTTACTTTTCCTTCAGAGCCTGCCCCTGGCCTGAGCAGTGATGTCACTGAGCTGAGCATCTCTCCTGCATTTCAGGCAGCTAATTATGTTGTCCATTGTTGTCAGCTTTGTTGTTTTGGTAACTTTGTGTGGTGTTTACATAACATCACCGTTGCTTTGGCTCCCGAACAAGACCTTTGGGGTAAAACCATCGACTCCTCCTCAGCAAGCTCTTGGCTCTCACCCAGGAAACACGTTGATGGTGTGTGCTTCTGAAGGAAGCAAAATGATCGAACAAGACATTCCCAAGGGCGGGCAGCTTGTCTCAAACCTGCCTGAAGGGTTAAAGCTTCCTTAGTGCAGCTGCCTCAGGAGAGGTGGCTGGTTCTGTGGGACTGTCACAGATCCTGCCTGAAGCTGTTTGTTTGTAAACTGCAGCCTGCTTGTGCATGAGCTGGGAATCGATTCCTCGGTGGCAGCATTTCTTCAGCCTCCTCGCTAGAAATAGCAGAACCCTCCAGAGCCTTTTGACGCCCCTAAGGATTACAAGTAGCAACTGAAAAAAAATCCTGTTATCTCTCTCTCTCTCCTTCCTTCCTCCCTCCCTTCCTCCCTCCCTCCTTCCTTCTTTCCCTCCTTCTTCCTTCCCTCCCCTTCCCTCCTCCCTTCCTCCCTTCCTCCCTCCTTCCCTCTTCTTTCCCTCCTTCCTTCCTTCCTTCCCTCCTTCTTCCTTCCCTCCCCCTTCCTTCCTTCCTCCTTCCTTCCTTCCTTCCTTCCTTCCTTCCTTCCTTCCTTCCTTCCTTCCTTCCTTCCTTCCTTCCTTCCTTCCTTCCTTCCTTCCTTCCTTCCTTCCTTCCTTCCTTCCTTCCTTCCTTCCTTCCTTCCTTCCTTCCTTCCTTCCTTCCTTCCTTCCTTCCTTCCTTCCTTCCTTCCTTCCTTCCTTCCTTCCTTCCCTCCTTCCCTCCTTCCTTCCCTCTTTCCTTCCCTCCTCCCTCCCTCCCTCCCTCCCTCCCTCCCTCCCTCCCTCCCTCCTTCCTTCCCTCCCTCCCTCCCTCCCTCCCTCCCTCCCTCCCTCCCTCCCTCCCTCCCTCCCTCCTTACTTCCCTCCTTCCTTCCTTCCTTCCTTCCTTCCTTCCTTCCTTCCTTCCTTCCTTCCTTCCTTCCTTCCTTCCTTCCTTCCTTCCTTCCTTCCTTCCTTCCTTCCTTCCTTCCCTCCTTCCCTCCTTCCTTCCCTCTTTCCTTCCCTCCTCCCTCCCTCCCTCCCTCCCTCCCTCCCTCCCTCCCTCCCTCCCTCTTTCCTTCCCTCCCTCCCTCCCTCCCTCCCTCCCTCCCTCCCTCCCTCCCTCCCTCCTTACTTCCCTCCCTCCTTCCTTCCTTCCTTCCTTCCTTCCTTCCTTCCTTCCTTCCTTCCTTCCTTCCTTCCTTCCTTCCTTCCTTCCTTCCTTCCTTCCTTCCTTCCTTCCTTCCTTCCTTCCCTCCTTCCCTCCTTCCTTCCCTCTTTCCTTCCCTCCTCCCTCCCTCCCTCCCTCCCTCCCTCCCTCCCTCCCTCCCTCCCTCCCTCCTTCCTTCCCTCCCTCCTTCCTTCCTTCCTTCCTTCCTTCCTTCCTTCCTTCCTTCCTTCCTTCCTTCCTTCCTTCCTTCCTTCCTTCCTTCCTTCCTTCCTTCCTTCCTTCCTTCCTTCCTTCCTTCCTTCCTTCCTTCCTTCCTTCCCTCCTTCCCTCCTTCCTTCCCTCTTTCCTTCCCTCCTCCCTCCCTCCCTCCCTCCCTCCCTCCCTCCCTCCCTCTTTCCTTCCCTCCCTCCCTCCCTCCCTCCCTCCCTCCCTCCCCCCTCCTTCCCTGCCCTCCTTCTCTCCCCTCCTTCCCTGCCCTCCCCTCCCTCCTTCCTTCCCTCCCTCCTTCCTTCCCTCCCTCCTTCCTTCCCTCCCTCCCTCCCTCCTTCCCTCCCTCCCTCCCCCTTCTTTCCCTCCTCTCTCCCTTCCCTCCCCTCCCTCCCTCCCTCCTTCCTTCCCTCCCTCCTCTCCCTGCCCTCCTTCCCTCCCTCCCTCCCTCCCTTTCCTCCCCTCCCTCCTTCCTGCCCTCCCTCCCTCAGTCTGGGAGCCTGAGGCTTCCTCCCGAGCCCGCAGCCGGTGCTCGCAGCTCGCGTTGCATCCCTTGTGCGGTGGCTGCGCTGATTAAAGCCAGGCTGTGGATGTATTGATGCCCCAGGTATTCTGTCTATAATTCATATATCTATACGGTTCAGCTTGGAGTAGGTAATTAAACCCAAACCAAACCAGAATTACAAAGGCAGTGGTGAAATTCTGCTTGCCTGCCCCGAAGAGCTCCTGTCCAGAGGCGCTTACAGCTGCTGTCTTCTCTTGACCTAATCGATGGTGCTGCTGGCTGAGCCCCCAGAGCGATGGATGCAGGATGCAAGGGCAGGAAAGAATCAGGGCTGTGGGGGGAATCCAGCTGGAATCCCTCGAAAGGGTTAAGGAAACCGCAGAGCAGGGAGGACTCCACCGGCTCTCAAAAGGCTTTTGATAAAAGTCCTGCACAAGAGGCTATTGAGAAACTTGGCAATCCAGGGGTGAAAGGTAAAGTCTTGTCACGGATTAAAAACTGGAGAAGAGATAAGGAGCACAGAATAGGAACAAATGGTCAATTCTTAGCGTGGAAAGAGATTAATGGTGGGTAGCTGCAAAGCCAGCTTTGCAGACTGGTGCTGGGTTTGCTTACCGCTGGCCAGCCGGGAGGTGAGAGGGACTGTGGCCTCAAAATGCTCAGGATAGCCAAGATCAGGGAGATTTAGTACAATCCCAAGGGAAATCTGACTTCAGAGACCAGTTCTGCCAGGGATTAGGATCACTCAGCATGTCCTAAGAGGCATGAAGGGAATAAAAAGGCAAGTTGGCATGAGAGGCCGAGACTTGACAGAGACAGGCAGAGAGAGGCTAATGCTGAGGAGACAGAACCACCCTTCATTAGCCCCTTGTCATGGGCAGCAGAATTAAAGCACCAGAATAAAAACCTGAAGTAGTGAAGATGGGGAAGGGAAAGTCCTGAGGGCATCACATGGCTCTGCACTTGGGTTAACTGCACCACCACCCACATAACCTGATGCACAGCTTCCAGCCTACACAGCTGTACCTATACTGCAGGAGCTCTCCAACCTGCTCCCAGAATAATCACTGCCTGGGCTCAGGACAAATACTCATCAATTTCAGCTTCATCACAGCAGAAATATTAAGTCCCACAGTCATCCTTGTACCTCTCTGGTGGACTCTCTCCAGCAGGTCCCTGTCTCTCTCGAACTGCAGAGCCCAAAACTGGACACAGTATTCCAGGTGTGGTCTCACCAGGGCAAAGGGGAAGGAGAACCTCCCTAGAACTACTGGACACACTTTTCTTGATGCACCCCAGGATAGCATTGGTCATCTTGGCCACAAGGGCACACTACTGACCAACGGAGAGCTTGCTGTCCACCAGGATTCCAGGGTCCTCCATGGAGCTGCTTTCCAGCAAAACAGCCTCTAGTCTGTACTGGTGCCTGCTGTTGTGCCTCCCCAGATGCAGGACTCTACACTTGTCCTCATTACACTTAATGAGGTTCCTCTTTGCCCAGCTCTGCAGCCTGTCCAGACCTTTCTGGATGGCAGCTCAGCATGACAGGGTGTCAGCAACCTCTCCCAGTTTGGTATCATCAGGGAACTTGCTGAGGGTGCACTCAGTCCCCTCATCCAGGCCATCGATGAAGACACTGAATAACACTGGACCCAGTACTGAGCCCTGGGGAGCACCACTGGCCACAGCTTCTGACCAGACTCTGCACTGCTGATCACAACCCTCTGAACTCTGCTGCTGAGCCAGTTACCAACCCACCTCACAGCCCAAATGTCTAATCAGAGCACTGGAATGGAGGAGTCTCCTTCTCTGGAGACTTTCAAAACCCACCTGATGTGTTCCTGAGTGACCCTAGGAGACCCTGCCCTGGCAGGGAGTTGGACTGGATAACCTCTGGAGGTCCCTTCCAACCCCTAACGTTCTGGGATTCACTTTCCTCCTGGAAATCTCTCCCCCTGGAGAAAAGATTTGTACAGCCCCATTGCTTTGTTTTCTTCTGTTGGATCAAGTTCCATTTGCTTTCCTGCACGGGGATTTAAGGAGGCCTGACATACATTAGCAGCTGAAATTTCATGGCTACCCTCACATCACACCTAACAAACCTTATTACCTCCGTTTGACACGGAGCATCAGCACAGCACAGAGGCATTGCCACAGGCAGGGCTGACCTCGGAGGTGAGTTGCTTGATTTACTTAAGCATATTTATTTGGTGTGGAATGACACATCCAGGAGCGACTCTCCCTGCTGTTTCTTGGGAATACCTGAGTCTAACTTCATCTGTTAAAAGGTCAGAGCCTTTTGGTTGAGTTCCTTCTTCTAGCAATCGGTGCCAGAGGCAGAAATAGTCCCCAAAATTCCTAAGTGCCTTTGTTATGTTCAAATACAAAAGTCCATGACTGTCCTTGAAGATGCCAAGTGGAGCTTGTTCTCTGGGCAGGTAGATTCTCAGCATGTCATGGCTAGGTAGGAGAACAACCTCAAGGAGAGAACCAGCCTCAGCAGGATGGAAAAAGGATGTGGAAATGGACAGATGCTGGCTAAATCCATCAGCTGTAATATTATGCACTGAAAGGTGGAGAGAATTTCAGTCTGCATTTCATGTGGATGCCATCTCTTTAGGACTCACCATCACTCCTTGCAGGCTCAGGAGTCCCTGGCATTTCATAGAATCATAGAATCATAGAATCAACCAGGTTGGAAGAGACCTCCAAGCTCATCCAGGCCAACCTAGCACCCAGCCCTAGCCAGTCAACCAGACCATGGCACTAAGTGCCTCAGCCAGGCTTTTCTTGAACACCCTCAGGGACAGTGACTCCACCACCTCCCTGGGCAGCCCATTCCAATGCCAATCACTCTCTCTGACAACAACTTCCTCCTAACATCCAGCCTAGACCTCCCCTGGCACAACTTGAGACTGTGTCCCCTTGTTCTATTGCTGGTTGCCTGGCAGTGGAGACCAACCCCACCTGGCTGCAGCCTCCCTTCAGGTAGTTGTAGACAGCAATGAGCTCTGCCCTGAGCCTCCTCTTCTGCAGGCTGCACACCCCCAGCTCCCTCAGCCTCTCCTCATAGGGCTCTGCTCCAGGCCCCTCACCAGCTTTGTCGCCCTCCTGTGGACACCTTCCAGTACTGCAACTGCTCTCTTGAATTGAGGGGCCCAAAACTGGACACAGTAGCTTAGGATTGTGTGCAAACATCAGCCAGCATTGGGGCAGTCCTCAATAAAGGTGTGGTCTGTGTGGACTCCTATGCTTGTACTGAAGGACAACCTCAGTATGAATGTCTGGACAATGATTGTCCATAATTAAACCACTCAAATGGCTTGGGAGGTCTGAGGGATGTCTGCAGCTGATTATTTGGACCCACTCTTCCTGACAAGGAATTGCTCCTCCAGAACACTCTAGAGAAAGGCATCTCTAAAGCTTGTCTCAACATGGCATTAGAACAATTTGTAGAGATGAAAGCATCCTTAATTGTAATTTTACAGGATGAAGTTGTTTCTTTGATTTGCTAATACCACTCAGTTCTTTTCCACAGGCCCAGGGCTATGACCCTGTCCTTACATCTCACTTCTTTGATTTTGTGATTCCAATTCTTGGGAATTTAGCAGAAGTTTCATAGAATTTGGCACTTATCTTTGAGATCTTGCTCTTCAAGCAGCTGATTACATAAGAATGGCACATTTTATTCAAAAGGAGAAGTTTCTTGGGCTCTGGGTTACAGAGGAGAATTAAAACACAGACCTGGAGTATCCTAGCAGCTTGCAAACCAGAAGATAAATTGAAAGAGTTTCCTTTCTCTGTTCCCTTATTCTCAAGTCACTCTCAAAGTGATGCACTCTGGTCCATTATGGGTGATTTTCTCACTGGGGGTTGTTGGGTGTTGCAGTGAGATGAGCTTTAGAGAAGCCTGGTTTGTGATTTCAGGAGATCTGAAACTGGCATGGCTGTGTCTTAAGGTCTGTAACTGTGAATATGTCAGTGTTTGGGTGTCCCTGTTCAGCTATTGCACAGTTTATGGATAGTATTTTGGATGCCCAGGTGGCCAGGAAGGCAAACAGCAACGTGGCTTGTGTTAGAAATAGTGTGGGCAGCAGGACCAGGGAGGTGATTGTCTCTCTGTACTCTGCATAGGTGAGGCTGCACCTTAAGTGCCAGGTTCACTTTTGAGCCCTCTCACTCCAAGCAGGACGTTGAGGTGCTTGAATGGGTCCAGAGAAGGACAATGAAGCTGGTGAAGTGTCTGGAGAAGAGCAGCTGAGGGAACCAGGACAGTTTGGTCTGGAGAAGAGGAGGCTGAGGGAAGACTGTTCTTCACAGAGAGAGCAGCTTGCCATTGGAATGGGCTGCCCAGGGAGGTGCTGGAGTTGCCATCCCTGGAGGTGTTCAAGAAAAGCTTGGATGAAGCATTTAGTGCCGTGGCCTGGTTGACTGGATAGTGCTGGGTGAGAGGTTGGAATGGATGATCTTGGAGGTCTCGTCCAACCTGGTTGATGCTATGATTGTTTACAACATCCTGAAAGGGAGGCTGTTATAAAGTGGGGTTTGGTCTCTTCTCCCAAGTAACTAGTGGTAGAACAAGAGGAAACAGTCTCAAAATGCAGCAGGGCATGTTTAGGTTGGACATCAGGGAAAAAAGAATCCACTGAAAGTGTTTGTGAGGCATTGGGACAGGCTGCCCGGGGAAGCAGTTGAGTCACCATGCCTGGGTGTGTTTTAAAGCCACAGAGATGTAGGGCTTAGTGATAAGGCTCAGTGGTGGACTTGGAATTGTAAGGATAATGGTTTGACTTGGTGATCTTGGAGGTCTTTTCACAGTATCACAGTATCACCAAGGTTGGAAGAGACCTCACAGATCATCAAGTCCAACCCTTTACCACAGAGCTCAAGGCCAGACCATGGCACCAAGTGCCACGTCCAATCCTGCCTTGAACAGCTCCAGGGACGGCGACTCCACCACCTCCCCGGGCAGCCCATTCCAGTGTCCAATGACTCTCTCAGTGAAGAACTTTCTCCTCACCTCCAGCCTAAATTTCCCCTGGTGTAGCTTGAGGCTGTGTCCTCTTGTTCTGGTGCTGGCCACCTGAGAGAAGAGAGCAACCTCCCCCTGGCCACAACCACCCTTCAGATAGTTGTAGACAGCAATAAGATCACCCCTGAGCCTCCTCTTCTCCAGGCTAACCAATCCCAGCTCCCTCAGCCTCTCCTCGTAGGGCTGTGCTCAAGGCCTCTCCCCAGCCTCGTCGCCCTTCTCTGGACACGCTCAAGCATCTCAATGTCCCTCCTAAACTGGGGGGCCCAGAACTGAACACAGTACTCAAGGTGTGGTCTAACCAATGCAGAGTACAGGGGCAGAATGACCTCCCTGCTCCTGCTGGCCACACCATTCCTGATGCAAATGAAGGTTGGTTGGATCTTGAAGGTCTTTTCCAACTCCACAGGGCAGTCTCCAGTCTTTTCTATAGTGGAGAAGTGAGCAGCTGATGGGTAAACAACACTGTCGTGCCAAGGCGCCTTGAGCTGCCTCACTGAATTGCACTGGGCTGGGCATTCATCTCCTAAGGAAGCACAGCAGTCTTGACTGGAGTCTGCCCAGTTGCCACCACCTAAAGAGCCCCTTGACTACAGTCCCCAAACCTAAGCTTAGCTGTAGAAGGTGGAAAAAAAGAAGTGTATTTCCATGTGGGGTGTCTCTGTCCCTAACAGAAACCCTTAGGCTGCTCCTGGAATAACAGACCAGAGCAGAAAGGATTTCTAGCCGATGTCCTCAGTGTCCCTGTTGGAAATGTGATTGTGCTTTGAAGTGTAGCAATTCCAGACCTCTGTGAAGCCTCTCACAACCTGAGAATTCTAGGAAAAAGGCACTTCAGAAAGAAGGGGATGTGGTGCTTGGAAGTCAAATGTACTCCTTGGCCCCCCGAGGCTGCCCAAAGGATTGGAGAGGCTGAGGGAGCTGGGGTTGTTTAGCCTGGAGAAGAGGAGGCTCAGGGGTGACCTTATTGCTGTCTACAACTACCTGAAGGGAGGTTGTAGCCAGGTGGGGGGTGGCCTCTTCTGCCAGGCAACCAGCAACAGAACAAGGGGACACAGTCTCAAGTTGTGCCAGGGGAGGTCTAGGCTGGATGTTAGGAGGAAGTTGTTGGCAGAGAGAGTGATTGGCATTGGAATGGGCTGCCCAGGGAGGTGGTGGAGTCACTGTCCCTGGAGGTGTTCAAGCAAAGCCTGGCTGAGGCAGTTAGTGCCATGGTCTGGTTGACTGGATGGGGCTGGGTGCTAGGTTGGACTGGATGATCTTGGAGGTCTCTTCCAACCTGCTTGATTCTATGATTCTATGACAGGCTTCTGTTTCCAAATGCTGACGAGGATTCATTTGCAATCTGCAGAGCAGGTCCTGTTCTGCTGACAGCTCTGTGCAATCCCCATGGATTTCTATGGTTTGGGTAAGGATCATATGAAAGCAGGTGAAATGTGCATTAAAAGCAACGTGCTCTGTGTTGGTTTGAATTGAGACTTAAATAATGCAGCGACAAGCAGCATAGAGTGATGAAGTGGCAAGCACTTGAAAGTCTCAATTCATCAGGAGGGATCATTTGCATGCACAAAGTTTGGCATTCATTTAAGTACTTTTTTGGACCTGGGCCAGGGAAATATTGATTTTGATGGGTTTCTATTCATCACACTGGAAGATTAAACACTTGGGTGGTTTTTTTTTGGGGGGGGAGGGTAGAGGGGAGAATCACACAATCAGACAAATGATTTTGATTCTCTCTAAAACAGTGCCTTGGTCCCAAAGGCCAACTGGTTCTGCCTCACTCTTGGAGTAGATGTTGAGCTGCCAGTAGGTGCCTGGGAGAGAGGAGGTGGCATTCTATAAATACTGCATGACCATGGCAGGGTGATGCTCATTCCCAAATTGGATCAAGCGAAGGCTGCTATGTGAAGCATGCTCTTTGCTCTCCTTGCCTGCCCCTTTCTCCTACTGCCCCTGCTCTGCTCCCTCGGACTGCACCTCAGACCCCCTCATGCCTGGGTATTTTTAGAACCACTCTCATGCTGAAGGCATGGTGATAATCATACATGCACTGACAAAATATGTCAAGCCATGTAGGTTGGTAGGATGCCATCTTCCATGGACATTTATAACCTGCTTGGAAAGGCTCGCTAAGGAAGTGACATACGTTGCTAATTAGTCTTGTTGCTAATAATAGTCATCTTCTGGGTTATGGTGGGGCTTTTTTTAATCTGCAGCAGGTGAGAACCACCCAGAGTCCATGACCTGCACGGGGTTCATGAAGCAGGCTGAAGTGTGCACTGAAAGCAGAAGCTGGGATGTGAGCTGCCTGAGCATCCAGATGGATGCACTCTTTGTGTAGGGATTCATGCTCCGCACATCTCTGCACCTAACTCTGAAGCTGTGAGTGCCTGGGGAGAGCTGGGCAGTGCTGTTTGGAAGGCTTCCAACACACTTCAGATATTACTCATGGGAATAAATCATTCACCATGACACTGGAGTAATTTGGGTTGAAATCTAGCAACTAACAACTGAATCGGTGAAAAACAAGAGGGGGAAAGTAGTTACCCAGACAAAATTAGAGGTAATACTTGAAGGTAAATTCTTCCTTGGGCATGACACCACTGACAAGCAGCTAAAAGTGGGAGCCCAGGTGTTGTTTCCCATGGGCTAACCAAAACTTCCCTTGATGTAATGTTGCTGAAGCAGATGAACACACAAAAGACCCTGGGCATCAGGTGCCAGCTGCCAGTAGTCCAAGTTATGATTCTGTGCCTGCCCCTAACATCCTTTGGATTTCCTCCTGAAGCCTCTCTGACCTTTCTTTGAAAAATGCTGATTTTTCCTCTTAGTTTCTGTGGCATATACCTCTAGTTCACAGAATCACAGGATTAATCAGGTTGGAAAAGGCCTTTAAGATCATTGAGTCCAGCCTATCATCTAACCCTTCTAAGTACTAAGCTATGGCACTAAGTGCCTCACCCAGCCTCCTCTTAAACACCTCCAGGGATGGTGACTCCATCACCTCCAATGCCAATCACTCTTTCCATGAAGAACTTCCTCCTAACATCCAGCCTAAACCTGCCCTAGTGCAGCTTGAGACTGTGTCCTGTTGTTCTGTCACTGGGTGTCCTGGAGAAGAGACCAACACCACCTGGCTACAACCTCCTTTCAGGTAGTCAGGAGAGAGCAATGAGGTCAGCCCTAAGCCTCCTCTTCCCCAGGCTGCACACCCCCAGCTCCCTCAGCCACTCCTAGTAGGGCTGTGCTCCAGCCCTCTCACCAGCCTTGGTGCCCTTCTCTGGACACATTCAAGCATCTCAACATCTTTCTTAAATAGTTCTTACTAGTCTCTTCTTCAACCACTCACAGACCAGAAAAAAAAAACCCCACTCACAGACCCCAAAAAGGTCAAACTTGCTTCATTTGCCTTCATACTGGAGTCAAACTCTTGTAACCACATCACATAACTCAACAACAGATGACTTTAGAGAGTGACTGCCCAAAAGCTGCAGTGCTTTGCTCATAACAAGAAAAGCTTTACCATTTCTTCCACCTGGCTTGAACAAATTTTCTCTCTCTCACCTACAACAGTGCTTCACTCAGCCATCACCAGCATCCTACATTATTGCAGCCTTAACCAACCAAGCCATCTCACCTTCCTAATCCTGAGGTCCTTCTACTGGTTTCTATATTAAGTATGAAGGAGAAGAAAAATAGGACAACTATAATTTTGTAATGAGTTAGAGGAAAAACCAGAATGTCCTTGGGAGGGACTGTTCTGGGTTATCTCTGTGCAATGACAGGAAGACTGAATAAGAAAAAATAAGAGCATGGCAGCTATTAGGGTAGGACATGGCAGCAGACAAGGCTTAGATGAGTGGAATAAGCACAGACCCTGGCTGCGTGGAAACAGGCTGGAGGATTTCAAAGATTCATAGAATGGGTTGGAAGAGACCTTCAAGACCATTTAGTTCCAGCCCCCCCTGTCATGGGCAGGGACACTTTCATCAGCACAGGTTGCCCAAGACCTCATCCAACCTGGTCTTGAACACCTCCAGGGAGGGAACATCCACAACCTCCCTTGGGAACCTGTTCCAGTGTCTCCCCACTCTCACTGGAAAGAATTTCCCCCTGATCTCCAGTCTAAAACTCCTTTCTTCCATCTCAAAACCATTGTCCCTTGCCCATCATTCCAATTTGAGGCATAGGAGGTTCCGTGTGAACCTGAGGAAGAATTTTTCCACTATGAGGGTGACAGAGCACTGGAACAGGCTGCCCAGGGAGGTGATGAAGTCATTCCAAGCCTGCCTGGACACTGTCCTGTGCAACCTGCTCTTAGGTGAACCTGCTGTGGCAGTGGGGTTGGACCACTGATGATCTGCAGAGGTTCCTCTTCCAACCCTGTGAGGGAAAACTAATTGCAAGTAAGCAGGCACTGATTCTTTTTGCTCTTGGTGGTTGATGTGAATCCCAGCTCCATTCTGCCTGGAGCCTGAGATGGGGCAGGTGACCTTGCTGCAGTGAGTCAGTAGCTCAGATTTAAAGCAGGAGTGGCGAGCTGGTGATCAGCCTGCACTGCACTGAGAGTGTCTGGTTGCAGTTTGGGCCATATGTGCATTCCATTTCGAGGGGGGCCCGGGAGAACAATTTGGAGGACATCTGTTAGCAGCAGGGTCCCACAGGAACGCTCCCAAGTCGCTTGTGAAATGGCCCATTTTCATTTTGAAAGCCCTCTGCTTTGCCTACGAGGCAGGGGAGTTTCTTTAGGAGTTGTCAAGGTTGGCTCTGCTGAATCCAACACTTCCCCCACCCTCCAGCCCCCCACCTCATCCCCCAAGCTTTGGCACTCCATCCATAGCTCCATCTTTAGGAGGAACTATTCCATCTTGACTAGTCAAGACATCCAATTTGCATTTCAGTCCTTCATTTCCCATTTGTGCTGCCAGGTGTTGCAAGGCCACACCTTGAATCCTGCGTCCAGTTCTGGGTCCCTCAATTCAAGAGAGATGTTGAGGTGCTGGAAAGTGTCCAGAGAAGGGCGACAAAGCTGGTGAGGGGCCTGGAGCAGAGCCCTGTGAGGAGAGGCTGAGGGAGCTGGGGGTGTGCAGTCTGGAGAAGAGGAGCTCAGGGCAGAGCTCATTGCTGTCTACAACTCTCTGAAGGGAGGCTGTAGCCAGGTGGGGTTGGTCTCTTCTGCCAGGCAAGCAGCAACAGAACAAGGGGACACAGTCTCAAGTTGTGCTGGGGAAAGTCTAGGCTGGATGTTAGGAGGAAGTTCTTCATAGAGAGAGTGATTGGCACTGGAATGGGCTGCCCAGGGAAGTGGTGGAGTCACCATCCCTGGAGGTGTTGAAGCAAAGCCTGGATGAGGCACTTAGTGCCATGGTCTGGTTGACTGGCTAGGGCTGGGTGCTAGGTTGGACTGGCTGATCTTGGAGGTCTCTTCCAACCTGCTTGGTTCTATGATTCTAAGGCTTGGGGATAGCTCCAGTCCCACCCACCAGAATAACTCTTTTTTTTCCCTTAAAACAAACAAAGGAAACCCCACAACCCAGGAGATATTCAAAACTCCTCACTAAAAGGGCTTGTCCCTCTCTCACAGACTTCAGCTGCACAAGCTGAATGTATTCGAAGCTCAGCTTTTGGAAGAGGGTCTTGAAGGACTCATGGAAAAGTTCACCTTCCTCAAAGTCTGAGGACATTTGGAAACCAGACCACCCCAGATCTCAATCAAAACATTTGATGTTCCCGAACCAGAGAGTTGCCTCTCCTGCCAAACCTTGCCTCAGACTAACTTGGCTATTGGCAGCTCTTTAGTGCCCTCTCATGATGATTTGCGTTTGACAGCAGAGGCAAGAACAGGAGCTTGCAGCCAGCTCAGGAGGGATGTTTGACGTGCAAAGCTTTTGCATGCTGGGTGACCCTTTGTAAGGTGACAAATGCGGTTAAAACGTAGACTCCTGCTGTCCACCACCCCTCCTGCTGTCCACCACCCCTCCTGCTGCAGGGCCAGAGCCCAATGCTCTTGTACAGCACTGCTATTGTAAGAGACGACTTAAAAGCCAAGCGTGGGGGGAGTCTGCCATGTCAAATGTTGTCAAATCCAGATTAAAGGGGGATGTTCCCTTCTAATTCTCTGTCCTGGGCATCATTTCACAGTATCACAGTATCATCAGGGTTGGAAGAGACCTCACAGATCATCAAGTCCAACCCTTTACCACAGAGCTCAAGGCCAGACCATGGCACCAAGGGCCACGTCCAACCCTGCCTTGAACAGCTCCAGGGACGGCGACTCCACCACCTCCCCGGGCAGCCCATTCCAGTGTCCGATGACTCTCTCAGGGAAGAACTTTCTCCTCACCTCCAGCCTAAATCTCCCCTGGCACAGCCTGAGGCTGTGTCCTCTTGTTCTGGTGCTGGCCACCTGAGAGAAGAGAGCAACCTCCCCCTGGCCACAACCTCCCCTCAGGTAGTTGTAGACAGCAATAAGGTCTCCCCTGAGCCTCCTCTTCTCCAGGCTAACCAATCCCAGCTCCCTCAGCCTCTCCTCGTAGGGCTGTGCTCAAGGCCTCTCCCCAGCCTCGTTGCCCTTCTCTGGACACACTCAAGCATCTCAATGTCCCTCCTAAACTGGGGGGCCCAGAACTGAACACAGTACTCAAGGTGTGGTCTAACCAGTGCAGAGTACAGGGGCAGAATGACCTCCCTGCTCCTGCTGGCCACACCATTCCTGATGCAGGCCAGGATGCCACTGGCTCTCTTGGCCACCTGGGCACACTGCTGGCTCATGTTCAGGCAGGTATCAATCAGCACCCCCAGATCCCTCTCTGTCTGGCTGCTCTCCAGCCACTCCGACCCCAGCCTGTATCTCTGCATGGGGTTGCTGTGGCCAAACAACAATTGCCTCAAACTGTCCAGCGTTTTGCAGCAGGCTTGGAGAAACAGGAGTGTCACCCTAAGCCTATGGATGCTGATAACAATCTCTGACTTAGTTAAGTTTAGGATTCTGCCTTGCAGTAGAAGAAAGGTAGCTTGTAAAGTGGGGCCAGAGTGGGACCCGAGTGCAGCCAAAACAGCGTGGGCAGCAGCTGGCCAAGGGAGGAGATTCTCTTCCTCTTCTGAGGCCCCACCTGGAAACCTGTGTTCATCCCTGGAGCCCCTAGCAGAAGAAGGGCATGGAAGTGGTGGAGTGGATCCAGAGGCAGCCACAAAGATGATCAAAGAGCTGGAGCAGCTCTGCTCTGAAGACAGGGTGAGAGCTCTGGGCTTGTTCAGCCCAGAGAAGGTTCAAGGGCAACCTTAGAGCTGCCTTCCAGGATCTGAAGGGCGCTACAGGAGAGCTGGGAAGGGACTTTGCACAAAGGCATGGAATGACAAGACAAGAGGTGATGGCTTGCAACTAGAAGACATTCAACTGAGGTGAGACCAGAGAACAAAATTCTTCCCTATGAGGGTGGTGAGGCCCTGGAAGAGGTTGCCCAGAGCAGCTATGAAGGCTCCAAGCCTAGCAGTGTTCGAAGGCAGGTTGGATGGGGCTTTGAGCAAGCTGCTCTAGTAGGTGGTGTCCCTGCTCATGGCAGATAGTTGAAAACAGATGATCTTGAACGTCCCTTCCTCTATTTCTGTGACATTATCTCTGCAACACACAGGTCCATCACCTTGCAAGGAGCTCCTCTGCAACACTAATCCTTGTGGAGCATTCCAAAATCCCACTGAGCAGGAGATGGAAGCTCTGACAGCTGGGGTGTGCTCTTCGTGAGGAAGTGCCTTCAGCACTTCCAACACATCTCCCAGTTCTCTCAATTCTGTAATTCCTTATTAAAAATTAGGTCCTGGTAAGAAAATTTTATCCTGCAGGATATGGCAGGAGAAGCTTCACGTTCATCTTTTGCCCTGTTGCAACTGACCCTTTATATTGTTTTCTCTTAGCCAGCTTCTAGTCCATGCCAATCTTTGGCCTTGTTTATTAGAGTATTTGTTTCCCAGATTGCCTCCTGTGAAGGACTTTGTCCTGTGCTTCTTGGAAGCCCAAGAAAGTCACATCCACTCTGCTGGCAGTCTATTGCACACACCAAAAAAAAAAAACCCACTCTCTAGTAGATTAAAGACAATTTCCCCTCAGTGAATCCAGACACTGAGTTGTTCCCATTCTGTCATCTTCATCCAACTAAACTTCTGGGTTTGATTAGTTTCAACCAATGCAGCTGGCACTGGAGAAAGCCTCACTGGTCCTGCCCTAGGATCAGCTCTTTCTGAAGCAGAGATGACATAACCTGAGGCAGTGTATTTTTGTTAGCAACCGAGCTCTTTTCTCCTTAAATTCCTTCCCTTCCCCTGGGATATGCACCTTTCATTCCTAGCAGCTTCTGGCTCTTTAATCCCCTTCAACACCTCCTGTTTCAAGATCTCACAGTCTATGACCTGAGCCTGAAAAAGCACACATCTGGGGCCAATATTTCCCCACATCCTCTGTGGTGCAGGCTGATGTTAATAAACTCCTTGGCTCTGCTGTAAAGGTCTTTATACTCCTAAACACCCTGTTGCCAGCTTGACACTTTAGGGTGTCTCTTGGAGGTTTCTTAGTTCTGATGCAGTGAAGGGTGATGTTGCCAGGTATCCACACCTCTGAGAGCACCGTTCTACCTTGCCCCTCAGTGCCTTTGCCAGGCTGCATTTCTGCCCCCTGACCTGCGCCACTGGGGCATGCTGCTCTCCCGGCTCACACTGGGTGGCTGAAGCAGACAAGACATGAGCACAGTGCTTCTGCTGTCAGATCAGAGCTCCTGAAAAGCCTGCACATAGAACCCTAGAATGGCTCAGGTTGGAAGGGACCTCAGACAGCATCTGCTCCAACCTCCCCACCATGGGCAGGGACACCTCTCAACTAGACTCGGCTGCTCCAGGCTTCATCCAACCTGGCCTTGAGCACACCCAGGGAGATGGCAGCCACAGCCTCCCTCTGTGCTGGTTTGAAGCTAGCTAGAATGGTGAGGAGAGCTAGATTACAGGCTGTGAAAAGGAAACAGTGGTGATGTCTACTGCACTCATAGGCTCGCTGAGTTGTATAAGGACAAGAACACCAATATAGAGAACAGAGCCACTCTCTGTCTCTCTGGGGCTGAACTTGTCTCTCTAACCTAACCTGCTGCCTGTGTGACTAATCCACCTGCTAGCCTTGAGCTCTGTGGTAAAGGGTTGGACTTGATGATCTGTGAGGTCTCTTCCAACCTTGGTGATACTGTGATACTGTGATACTAACCCCCCTGGCTGACCCTCCAAACTACCTTAAACATAAGGCAAGATCTAGGGTAAGGTAGAGGAGTGGGAGGAAGGTGGAAGGGCAGTTGGGAGCCCCTCCTGGGGACCCAGGTTTCTGGGAGGGCTGTTGTGCTTCTGTATTACTTTTTACCTTGTCTATTTCTGTCTATAACTGTAGATACTGTAAATATCTGCAAAGCTGTAAATATGATGTTTCATTCCATTTCCAGAGCTGCTGAATCTAGTCTGGGTGATTTTCCAAAGTGTGGGGGGGTAAGGGGGGTGGGTAACACCCAAACCATCACACCTTCATACTGAAGAACTTCTTCCTAAGATCCAGCCTCTCCCTCAGCTTCTAACCATCCCTGCTTGTCCTATTGCTAGACACCCTTATGAAGAGTCCCTCTCACGATGAGGTTCTCCTCTGAAATGCAGAAAGAACTCATTCAGATCCCCAGTTATGGCTTCTGCTGAGAGTTTAGTAACCATAAAATGAAACCTCAGCCTCTCAGTGGTGCCTTGCCTAAATGCCTGGCCTGAGGCACTACATCCTCTTCTTTGAGCCAGTAACACTGAGCCAACGATTCCTTTCAAAGCCCATCTTGAAACCAATGGTGCATACTTCCACAGGCTTGTGGCAGGTTGAATGTCTTCAGAGCAGCTCTCCATGTCCTGGCTCTCCCAGAGCTATCACAACTTCAGAAGCTTAGACCCACAAACCATTCAGAAGAGATTAGGTAACACTTAGTGACACCACATTTCTGTAGAGTTTGGAACAGAAGATCAAAAGAGGTGTGGAGAAAATGCCCCTGCGTGCACTTGGGGGCCAAAGGTATTGTCCTGACCCAGCTTTGCTTCTCTAATTAAGCCTATTTGTACTGTTGGCCCAACACTTCATTAAGCTTAATCCTTCCTTCAAGATGCTGTTAACCACTGGACTGGAATTGCTGATGAGGAGTCACATCCTTGCTCAGACAGGGCAGAAACTGATCACAGAGGACAACTTCAAAATGAAGTTCTGAAAGTTCTGGTGCCACAAGTTGTCTGTGTTCTTGTCTGTGCTGGGCTGATGGGCACTGGCTCAGCATTGGCTCATGTATTCACCTGGGCTGATGGGCACAGCATTGGCTCATGTATTCAGCTGGGCTGATGGGCACTGGCTCAGCATTGGCTCATGTATTCAGCTGGGCTGATGGGCTCAGCATTGGCTCATGTATTCAGCTGGGCTGATGGGCACAGCATTGGCTCATGTATTCAGCTGGGCTGATGGGCACAACATTGGCTCATGTATTCAGCTGGGCTGATGGGCACTGGCTCAGCATTGGCTCATGTATTCAGCTGGGCTGATGGGCACTGGCTCAGCATTGGCTCATGTATTCAGCTGGGCTGATGGGCTCAGCATTGGCTCATGTATTCAGCTGGGCTGATGGGCACAGCATTGGCTCATGTATTCAGCTGGGCTGATGGGCACAGCATTGGCTCATGTATTCAGCTGGGCTGATGGGCACAGCATTGGCTCATGTATTCAGCTGGGCTGATGGGCACAGCATTGGCTCAGGTATTCAGCTGGACTGATGGGCACTGGCTCAGCATTGGCTCATGTATTCAGCTGGGCTGATGGGCACAGCATTGGCTCATGTATTCAGCTGGGCTGATGGGCACAGCATTGGCTCGTGTATTCAGCTGGACTGATGGGCACAGCATTGGCTCATGTATTCAGCTGGACTGATGGGCACAGCATTGGCTCAGGTATTCAGCTGGGCTGATGGGCACAGCATTGGCTCAGGTATTCAGCTGGACTGATGGGCACTGGCTCAGCATTGGCTCATGTATTCAGCTGGGCTGATGGGCACAGCATTGGCTCAGGTATTCAGCTGGACTGATGGGCACTGGCTCAGCATTGGCTCATGTATTCAGCTGGGCTGATGGGCTCAGCATTGGCTCATGTATTCAGCTGCTCGAACATCAAGGCAGTGGTTGCCATATTCTTGCTTCCAAAAGCCTCCTCAGGAGGATGACTCATCAGATCCTGGCTTTCTTTTTCTGATCAAGGGTTTTCCCACAGTTCTCCACAGCACTGAGATCCCACAGCCTGGTCCTCAGCTCTTCTCCATGACACTCAGACACCTGCTCTTGCCTTGCTCTTTGCAGTCACATATTGCCCCATCCCACCTCCAGAAGCCAGGGGACAGAGATGGCTGCAATTGCCATGCTGGTCATGAACAGACCTCCTGGGTCAGCCTTGTCAGCTTTCTCTTGGTCCACCTCATTTCCTGAGCCTTCCAATCTTCACACTTGTCACTGGAGATGACAGGGAGGAACGTGCAGGACTTTTTACAAGCAAACACAGATCAGCCTGAAGTGCAAATTGTTCAATAGCTACACCTTGTCTCCCCCTTCTTCAGTGCCTGCAGCCAGATGTGATCTGTGGCCCCGGTTGGATATCATCTCCTACATTGATTAAACATGTCAGCCTTGTATTGATCCCACACTTCGCTCTTGTCACTTGTAGGTGGTGCAGACTGTAAGCTCCTCTACCTATTTGAGGAGTGATGCCCAAATCCTTAGCACACAGCATCATCTTTCCCTGGGTGTGCTCCTCTCACCATTCTCCTGCCTTATATCCTGACCCCAAGTAGGACTGACTGAAAATAGGGTTTGTTTTTCCAGGTTTCCTCTTCACGTGTCTTAAACACCTTTATTGACCTCCTCCCTCCTGATTGCACTGGCACATGAGAAAGCCTGGAGGACCAGAAAATTGACTGTCCCACATCATCAGTCGATCTCCCCAGGCTCACCCAGGCAATGCTGCACTAGGGCAAAACTCTTCTTTGTGTTTTGCTGCCTTGATTCAGATGAGTCCAGAAGCAGCAAGTAAAGGGTGCTGTCACCCTGCACCACACAGCACCCTTGGGAATAATCTGAGCACACCAGCACTCCTCAGTCACAGCACAGATGGGTTTTGAGCCCATCCTATGAGGCCAGAGCTCTGCAGAGATGCATGCTGTGAAAAGGGCATCTTCCTGTGTGGCATTCATGGCATCAGAATGAAATGAAGCAGTGTGTTGCTAATGCCACTTGGCATTATACTGGATTTCAATAATCTTTCTGGGGAAGAGAACACATTTCTTCTTTTTCACTTTCTTCTAAGAGAACCAAGAGAGCTAAATAATCCTTTACCTTTCTGATTTATTGTTCTATTCAAAGAGAGCTTCAAAAAAAAAATCTCATTATTGCCTCCAGCTGCTCTGCCTGCTAAACCTTCCCTTTGCCTCTCATGGTTTTGTGCAGCAGAGTGGAGCTTACAGAACCTGATTTAATTACGTTTGAGAAGACGACCCAGATTGCAAGCACAGAGCTGCCACTCTCAGATAACCCCCCTCCAAGTCAACACCCAGGCTGAGAATATCACCACCTGCATCTGCAATGTAGCTCTGCCTAGGGAAAGATGAGGCTGAGTGCCCTCTCTGCTAGACCCAGCAGTGCACAGCCCCCTTGGTTGCTACAATAATCATACAATCAACCAGGTTGGAAGAGACCTCCAAGATCATCCAGTCCAACCTAGCACCCAGCCCTAGCCAGTCAACCAGACCATGGCACTAAGTGCCTCAGCCAGGCTTTGATTGAACACCTCCAGGGACAGTGACTCCACCACCTCCCTGGGCAGCCCATTCCAATGGCAGGACCACACAATCACAGGATATTAGGATCCTCTAGTTCCAATCCCCCTGCTATGGCCTGGGACACCTCCTGCTAGACCAGATTGTCCCAGTCCCCATCCAACCTGCCCCTGAACACTGCTAAATTTACTTTTCCTTCAGAGCCTGCCCCTGGCATGTGCAGTAACTACATGAGAACTGTGCTGGTTGCCTGAGCACGTGTGGAAATTGTGTCCTTCCCTGTGTGCCCCTCACATAGTAATTAAGATTTTGCAGTTTTCCTCCAGCCAAATGAGGCTACTTGGTTTTATTTTTGGGCAAAACATTTTTTTTTGGGGGGGGGAAGAATTGTTTTGGTAAGTGCCTCTTGCATATTAGGATCATTTATGAATAACTGGATGAGACAATTTCCAAGCACCACAAAGATAGGAAAGGGCAGACAGAAAACTTGCAGAGATTAGCAGAGCTCTGGAAGGTTTCCAGAGCAGAGCTGGGAGGTTGATGGCTCACAGAAGAGGTGAGAGGTGGAGAGGAAGGCTGTTTTTCCCTTAGGGCTGCCTTCCTGTGTTGACAACAGCTCTAGGATTCTGTGACTTTCATATGCAGGCATGGGATGATGCAGCCCTGCCTGCTCACAAATCGCCAGGGTGTGTCAGCAGGTCTGACTGTCCTTGGGCCAGACCCCAGGGCTGGGATATCAGCTCTGGAGACCTCTACAGAAGCCCTAGGGCCATGGCTGGTAGGAGGTGACAGTCCCCAGCCTTACACTGTCCCCTGTTGCATCATAGACATCTGCAAAGCAGTGTGGCCTGCCCTGGCAGCCTTCTGTGGGTGACTTGGAGTGGAAATGCCTGCAGGACCAGGTGGTGGCAAGCTGCTTGGCTTGCAAACAATCCACCCACCCTATAACCACGGGGTATAATCCATGATGCTAAAATGCTGCCCAGCACAAGTGTTTTGCAGTACCAGAGGGAGAGCTACAAAGCATCTCCAGAGAGAAACAGCCTGGCCAGATGGTGGCCGTGGACATGTCTTGTATCAAAAGCCAAGTTATAGTGCTCCTGACTTGTCCTCTTCATTCTGGCTGCCTCTAACACACTGTTTGTGGGGTAATGATGAAAGAAGTCATTTAAGAGGTGTCAACTGACCGATGGTTGTTGGTTACCCTCCAATATCCTGAGGACAATACCCACCAGGACTAAGGGCCAGCACTTGGGAGTCCAGCAGCCAGGAGGAGCACTGGAAAAGTCACAAGGACTGGCATCATCTCCTAGTGCCATGCCAGAAACCTAGCAAAATCTCCTGGGAGGGAAATAATCCCCCCTTTCCCGGGTGGAGGGAGAAGCAGCAACCCTGAGTCACGTAGAGCAAATCCACCTTATCATCAGCTGTCACGGGAGAGTCCCCAGGCACTGCTGATGGAAACGCAGCTGGAGAGGGGCAGCTTGTGTCAAATAGCCCAGAAAGAGCAACAAACCCTTAGCTGAGCAGGGCATGCTTGTAACGTGGTTTGCAGCAGAAGGAAGGCTGTGCTCGGCCGAGGTGATGGCTGGGCTGGGGGCTCCGCAGGCTGAGCGGCAGAGCGCTGCCGAAGTGCCTGGCCAGGGCGAGCGTTTGACAAGCCTGAGGCACAGGCACACCGCTAACGAGCTGGCTGCTGATGGAATTTGTCCCCTGCTGAGGGGGACGTGGGGTTCCCGGGTATCTGCTTGGCTTTGCATGCAGTCAGGAGGAGATGTACACGCTGTGAACATCTCCAGTTTTGACTTGCTGTCCCAGCCACCGCAGGCTTTTCAGATCAGTCTTAGCTGTGCTGGGAGAGGCATAGGCTGGATGTTAGGAGGAAGTTGTTGGCAGAGAGAGTGATTGGCATTGGAATGGGCTGCCCAGGGAGGTGGTGGAGTCGCTGTCCCTGGAGGTCCTCGAGAAAAGACTGGCTGAGGCACTTAGTGCCATGGTCTAGTTGACTGGATAGGGCTGGGGGATAGGTTGGACTGGATGATCTTGGAGGTCTCTTCCAACCTGGTTGATTCTATGATTAACCTGCAGCTTGCATGAGGAAGGGTTTTCTGCTCAGGAACCCCCTTGCCTATTAAGAAAGGAGATGCAGAGCAGGGTAGAAGAAGTGTTCCTTTCCTGGACTGCCCTCCTCATTCCCACATGTGCAGCTGTCCATCTTGAGCAACCCTGCTGACTTTGGAGGACCTCTGAAGCTGGGGCATCTCCAAAGCCCCCTGAAGCCCAGATGTCTCCAAAGACTTTGTAGCTCATGCTGCCTCGGTGACATGAGGACAGCCCCGCCTGAAACGAGCTCTTCTCACCTGCCCCTGAGCTGCTGATTTTCTCAGACCCACAAGAATGGATAAATCCCTGGGGAAGTATCCACAGGCCTGCTGTGGATGGGGAGGTGCTGCCTAGGTTTGCCTTAGCACAGAGTAGTACATTTGGCCCATATCTGGGTGCCTCCTCAGGAGCAGAGTCAGCTCCCAAGGCTGCTGCCTTCACTGTTTGTAACAGCTTTCGGTCTGGTTCCAGGAGGTAGTACTGAGACATTGTGCTGGGACTTGGTGATCCTGAGGGTCTTTTCCATCCTGGATTCTTCTGTGATTCTGTGAATATCATAGAATCATAGATTCATAGCATGGCTCGGGTTGGAGGGGACCTCAGAGATCATCTACTCCAAGCTCCCCATCATGGGCAGGGACATCTCCCAGCTAGACTCGGCTGCTGAAGACTCACCCAACCTGGCCTTGAATACCCCCAGGGAGGAGGCATCCTCTCCTCTTCTGAGCTGCTGCTGGAGTTGTTCTGTGGTTGAAATCAGTCCTTTGATTATTGTTTCCTATTGTATGGTGGCACTGGCTTGATACCACAGCCAGTGGAATAAGCTAATTCATACCAACTGCTGCTGAGGCCTCAATTGCTCTGAGACGAATTGCACCAAGATCATTTCCAAGGCATTTGGACACAATGTTTAATTAATTCTGGTGAGTGATTTAAACTCCAGCCAATTGCTGCTAACCTGAGATAGGGCTATTTGTATAATTTCAGGATAATCATCTTCTCCCCTGCATTAATTAACACATGACAGCATTACTCTGACAGCTTCTTAACACTTCTCCAACATCCAAATCTCTCTCTGTCTTTTCCCTCTGGACAATATGTCAAAGCAATTAAAAAAAAGAAGAAGAAGAAGAGTGCTCTTTTTGCAAGCCCTTCATTGCCTACCCTTGCTTCTTGCTCTGTGTGCAATGGCACAGCCTCATAGCAAAGCCAGTCAGCTCCTGCTCGCTGAAAGACTGAAGAAGCAGCAATGAGGTCTCAGCAGCCTACAAATCCATCGTGAGATCCAGAAGCCACAACTACTGCTAATAATGACAGGACCTGGGAGATGAGAAGAGCCTAGGGCAAGCCATCCACGTGGGTGAGAAGTAGCTGAACTGGATAATTAGGCAATTTACTTTTTTGGGTAGTATTAAAGTGGTCCATGTGCTGCAAGAAGGATACCATGTGCTTCATAGTCTCATTGCTGGAAAACATCTTTCAGTCTGTGGGCTTGTTTGTCATCATCTTTGCCTCTGCAGCAATAACTTCTTAATGGCTTACCATAAATATGACTGCACTTCCCAAACAGGTCTGCAGCAGTTCATCTGAATTCCTATGGTTACTTTCCCAACCATTTCTAGCTAAGTTTTCAGCCTTTTGTATGCTGCAGGGACCTGCCTCCACCTCAGCAGGGAAAGAGTGAGTCACAGAGTCACAGAATCACAGAATATTAGGGGTTGGAAGGGACCTCAAAAGATCATCTAGACTGACCTCCCTGCCAGGGCAGGATTGCCTAGCTAAGGTCACACTGGAATGCATCCAGGCAGGTTTTGAAAGTCTCCAGAGAAGGACACTCCACAACCTCTCTGGTCAGCCTGTTCTGGGGCTCTGTCACCCTCACAGAGGTGTGCCAGCTTGCACCCATTGCCCCTAGTCCTGTCATTGGATGTCCCTGAGCAGAGCCTGGCTCTGTCCTCCCAACACTGCCCTGCACATCTTTGTAAATATGAATGTGGGCAGTCCTCAGGCTCCTCTGCTCCAAGCTGAAGAGCCCCAGCTCCCTCAGCCTCTCCCCAGCAGGGTGATGTTCCACTGCCTTCAGCAGCTTTATGGCTCTGTGCTGGACTCTTTCAAGCAGTTCCCTGAGGTCCTTCTTGACCTGTGGGTCCCAGAACTGGACCTTACATTTTCTGTCTCCTGGTATCAGTCAAATACATCCAGTAAACCTTAGATGTCCCAGTTAGATACTTACGCTGCCTGTGTTCCCTCTCTAGCCTTCACACAGGTAGTTATTGCACCTGACTTGTCTCCTGCTAGTTTAGATGCTTGTTAACAACACTTAATCTAGGAAGAACCTGGTCCAAAATACATCTGCTCTAGGTTTTACTACTTGGTCTTTTAGTTTGCTCTCCCCCATTTAATCATTAAGCCACTGCTGCAGCTCACACAAACAGCTCTCCAGAGATCCCCTAGCTCATCCCCTGCTGCCAAGACAGAACTTGTCCTCAAATTATAGCTCTGCCACCACAAAAATCTCTGCAGTGTGATTTCAAAGAGGGCTTGGAGGAGGCTGTTCACAGTTCACTGTTAAGAAATATCTTCCAACTGGCTGATGTGGTTTTGAACCTCAGCCACAACTACACGCTCCTGTCTGAAATGAGCAGCAGCCTCCCCTGCCTGGGTTGTGCTGCGGTTGTTGCTCCAACATCTCTTCACCTCGCAGTCCTCTGGCTGGCACACAATTTCCTGAGTCACTGGCAGTTGTGCTTCTTGCCCTTGCACAGTGATTATCATTTCTCAGATCATCAGTAGTCATTCCTTTCCTGCTGCCTCTCTGTCTTAAAATAGCCAGTGGAGCTCTGCACCCTGCAGAGAGGATGACTTTGCTCTTAAACTATCTCGGTGGCATGCAGGTGAAGAAACACAGCAGTGGGTGTCTAAGAGTGCTCACAATAATCTCCTCAGGTTACTCTATCTCTGGTCAGGTTATTGCAGTGTAGAAGCAAGTGTGCTCCTCGTTGATACACAGCAAGCTTTGACCAACCTGGTGAAGAACAATCATGATGCTCTGGCCTTGGCAACTCCTGGGAAGCAGCTTGGACTGATGCCTTCCTTGAGCTCAGCTCCAGAGTCAGCAGGCTGAGGGAACAGAGCAAAAAGGGAGACCTTCTGGCTCTCTACAGCTCCCTGAAAGGAGGTTGGAGCCAGGTGGGGGTTGGTCTCTTCTCCCTACTTACTTGTGGTAAGAGGAGAGGAAATGGCCTCAAGTTGCCCCAAGGGAGGTTTAGAATCATACAGCCAACCAGGTTAGGTTGAGTATCAAAAGCAAACTTCTTCCTTGAAAGGGTTCTCAAAGACTGGAACAGGCTTCCCAGGGAAGTGGTTGAATTCCCATCCCTGGAGGTGTTTCAAAGAGGCAGAGATGTGGTGCTGAGAGCCATAGTTTAGCATTTGCCTTGACAGAGTTAGAGAATGGTTGGACTGGATGATCTTGGAGGGCTTTTTCCAACCAAAACAAGTCTATGATTCAGTGTTTCTGCACAAATTAAGTAGTGGTTGAAATGAGCTGTTTAGCTTTGCTTAAACTTGCACAGAAGAACACTAAAAAGGAGAGTTAGAAGATTTCATCCATTAGAAAGGTACAAAGAAACCCATCTTGTGCCTAGGAGCATAAACTGCACAAGCAGAAAGGTCTGAGCACCTATCCCCCAAGCTCTTCACAGAGCAGCATTTCTCTTTACCCAGTACTTCTCAGTGCAACCCTCTGCAGCATTTTGCCCTTTCTGTTGTGGTTCCTGGAATGCTGATTCCTTATAGACAGGCTGCAGGTCACTTTTGCATTGCCTCTTGCTGGTTAAGCTAAACTCTCACCACATTCTGCTCCTGCAGGCCAGCAAATGCATTTGGAGTGCTTGAAGGCTAATCACCAAAAGTATTTCCACAGGGCTCTGCAAAGAATATGCATTGAAGTACCCTCCCCAGCATCCTGGGCAAAGAAACAGCCTGGAACAGAGACCCTCCCTTGTAGAGAGGGGGTGGGGGGGCAGGGGGAAGGATAAATAGGCATGCAGGCAGAATTGGTTCAGATAGAGGAAAAAGGAAGGAAGTGGCTGAGTGCCTGGGAAGAGCAGCCTTGTTCATAAAGCACAGGGCTGGGAGATGGATGTCCATGCTGCCACAGATCTCCCTCCTGGCTGCAGACAGATTGCTTGCAGCAGATTTCTAATACTGGCTGCAATCTCTGGGTGACATCTTCTGAAGGCTGACACTTCCTCTTGGCACCAGAGAGCACCACTGCTGCCTTTAATCTTGACAACCTGAGGCCAAGGCTGCATTAGCTTTGCCTTGTAGTGTTCTGGAAGCTCAGTCTGCAGAGCAGGCTCCGGCGCTGCGCTCCAGCCTCCTGCCCAGCACTGCCCTGGTGACCTGGGCTGTGTGCTGACAGCCTGCCCGGGCAGCTCTGCCAGGGGCTCCAGACATGCTTCTGCTCTGGCTGGACCTGTCAGAACAGATCTGTTGGTTCTACTCCATGTGCAACCAGCCTGATGCACCTGACGGTGCCGGACGCCAGGGCTGGGCGCTCCAGCGCTGCGCCTGCCCAGCTCCTGCGCTGGCAGCAGCAAGGGCTGCGGTCTGGTGGGTGCCAGGAACAGTGCCAGCAGCAGGACCAGGGCAGGGACTGTCCCTCTGCACTTAGCATTGCTCAGGCCACACCTTAAGTACTGGGTTCAGGGTTGGGGCTCTTACTACAGAACAGACATTGAGGTGCTGGAGTGGGTCAGAGAAGGGCAACAAAGCTGCTGAAGGGGCTGGTGAGGAGCAGCTGAGGGAACTGAGCTTGCTTAGTGTGGAGAAGAGGAGGCTGTGGGGAGACCTCATAGCTCTCTACAACTCCCTGAAAGGAAGCTGGAGCCAGGTGGGGGTTGGTCTCTTCTCCCTAGTGATGAATGATAGGAGGAGAAATGGCCTCAAGTTGCACCAGGGGAGCTGCAGAGCACCACCAGTGCTGTGAGCTTAGCTGTTGCCTGCATGTAACACACCACTCACACTTCTGGTTTTTGGGAGCCCTTTATTCAGAGGCAAACAAAGGGTCTGCAGAGGTTTTCTTCCATGTGCTCAATGGCATTTTCCATGGGACAGCAGAACACCTGGGTTGATTGGAAAGCACCTGCAGAGAGACAGTCCAGGGATCCCACATCTAGAACAAACTGGAAAGTGGCTTTCCCAAACCTGGGCTCTGTTGTGGTGCCACATCCCACCTGTATGTACCTGACAGCATTCCTGCCTAGAGGACAGTCCTGGAAGTAAGAAGGGAGCGGAGCCACCACCACTGATAGGGTGGAAAAGCAAATAGATGAAAGGATACCTCAGCCAAATGAAACAGGAACGAAAAAGGTGCTTCTAGGGGCAGTGCCCCAGGGCAGAACCAAACCCCTCACTCCTGGAGCTGGAAGCAGAGCAGTGTGGCTGCCAAACTATCAGGTCTCTCTTCAGGGCACTGCCAGGCTCACCTTGGGCACCTCAAGGCCTCTCAGCACCCCCATTCTCCTTGGAGACACTGATCCTCTGGCAGCCCTGGTGCTGTGCTACCTCTTGTGCAGCCTGCACCTGCCTGTAATTCTTCTGGAGCTGCTTTGCTTACTTCCACAGCCTGCTCTGCCTGCCAAAGCTCTCTAATTCCTATGCTGGCAGGGCACTGCTGCCTCTCCCCACCAAGGTTCATGAACTGTGCTGCACACATCTCACTCTTTTGGCATTTCCTCACCAGTTTGCTCCCTTCAGGCCTGTTTTTGTTGGCTCTTGGCTCTGTGTCTCTCACCTGCTGCTGAGAGGATGCACATGCAGTGAGTCTAGGAGCAGCAAAGCCCTGGGACAGGAAGGACTGTGCCAGTCCCCATCTGTGCTGCCCAGCGCCCAGGGGCTCGGGGCTGGAGGTGGCAGTGCTGCAAGGACGTGAGAAGGTGGCTGCTCAGCCTGCTGAGGTGTGCTGGGCAAGGGCAACTCCTCCCTGCTGGTGTGTACCCAGCACCATGCTCCTCCTTAGGGTTGGCCACAGGCAAGGGGCTGGGACTGTTGATGGATTTCAGCCCTGATTGCCTGAGCTTTTGCAGGAGATGGAGGGAATGGGGGAGGAGAGGCCAGTCCTAGATGATCCAGGGTGGGTTAACTGGGAAAGGGCCATCAGCACCAAGCCTGGAATCTGGGAAACATGCCTGAGTAACTGGGGAGGCGAATCTCCTGAGGAATGTGCCAGCAGTGTGGCTTGGGGCAGAGCCTGAAGGCTCTCCTCAGCGGTACAGCAGGGTAAAGAGCAGACAGCAATGGTGACTGTCAGCAGCCAGGAAGCACTGCTACAGAGTCATGGAATCCTAGAATGGTTTAGGTTGGAAGGGACCTTCAAGATCGTCTAGTTTCAATATCCTGCCATGGGCAGGGACACCTCCAACCTGCCTTTGAACACTGCCAGGCTTGGAGCCTCCAAAACTTCTCTGGGCAACCTGTTCCAGTGCCTCACCACCCTCTGGCACAGAATTTTATCCTAATGCTTCATCTCAATTGAGTTTCTTCCTGTCATTCCATGTCAAAAGTCCACCTCCAGCTCTCCTGTAGCCCCCTTCAGATAGTGGGAGGCTGCTCTAAGGTCTCTCTGGAGTATACTGTTCTCCAGGCTGAACAATCCCAGCTCCAGGGTATGTTTGTATTTAGATCAAAACAGTCAAACCCAGTCTCTGAGGAAAGCAGCTCTTTCTCATCTTTCAGTCCTCCACTGATTGCCTCTGCCTGCTTGATGGGGGCTGAGACCAACCACTGGGTGCTCTCCAGGGCTGTAAATGCCTCCTGTCCTCAAAAAGTGCCTTTTGAATCTATCTATAGGCCTGGTTTTCATCAGAGACAAAGCCAGAGCAATCTCCCAGCACTGGGCAGACAGATGCCCTCCCCTGCTTGAAGGAAGAGTGGCTCTAGGCAGCAGCAGGTCTCAGCATTCCCTTTTCTGAGCTGCCACCCTGGGATTCAGTGTCTGTGAGACAGAGTGAGTGAGACACAGGACCAAGGTCTGGAGGATGTGATGGGTGATGTGAGTTTCCTTTTGGGTCTGTCACTGACCCAGTGTATGATCTGGCCCCTATTACTTTGTCATGTAGCTTTTCCAGCTGCCTTTTTACTCAGTAAATTTGGGGGGGGGTTCACAATTTGCTCTGGCTACACCTGTCTGATCATCAGCACCCTAGGGCCAAGCCTTGAGTGCTGTGTCCAGTTCTGGGCTCCTCAATTCAAGAGCAGTTGCAGTACTGGAAGGTGTCCACAGGAGGGCGCCAAAGCTGGTGAGGGGCCTGGAACACAAACCCTATGAGGAGAGGCTGAGGGAGCTGGGGGTGTGCAGCCTGCAGAAGAGGAGGCTCAGGGCAGACCTCATTGCTGTCTGCAACTACCTGAAGGGAAGCTGTAGCCAGGTGGGGTTGGTCTCCACTGCCAGGCAACCAGCAACAGAACAAGGGGACACAGTCTCAAGTTGTGCCAGGAGAGATATAGGCTGGATGTTAGGAGGAAGTTCTTGCCAGAGAGAGTGATTGGCATTGGAATGGGCTGCCCAGGGAGGTGGTGGAGTCACCATCCCTGGAGGTGTTCAAGACAAGACTGGATGAGGCACTTAGTGCCATGGATAGGGCTGGGTGCTAGGTTGGACTGGATGATCTTGGGGGTCTCTTCCAACCTGGTTGATTCTATGATTCTGTGATTCTGTATCTGCTTCTACAGACCTCCAGAGACTGGTGCATGCAAAGAGGAGCTATTTATGTGCAAAATCCCCCCTCACACAACCCACAAGTATGAAGATGGAAAACAAACACTCAGCAGATGAGCATGGGGTTTTGCAAGTTCCCTCTCAGGCAATGAAAACCTGTTGGGATCTCCTCACCAGTCAGCCCAGAAGTTTTCCCTCTTTGAAACTCCTTGCAGGGTGCTCCAAGAGGAGCCACTCTGCTGGAATGAGGCATTGCACTTGGAAAGGCTCCTTGTAAAATGAACATCCCCCTGCTGGGAAGTCATTCACAACCAAGCGCTGAGGAACTTTGAGACCATCCTTGTGGATCCTTCCAGCTCTCTGAATAACCTTGGCAGACAAAAGGCAAACTCAGAACGCCAAAGCTCAGGCAGGAAATGTGGAAGCAAAGCTGGGAGCTTTACAGTGGTGCTGCTATTTTAACTTCCTATACAAAGAGGACAGAGGGTCTGTAGCGTAGCACAGGTGCACTGGCTGGCTGTTAGAGCACTAACTGGAGCTGCCTCTGCTGGTGGCTGAAGACCATCAGAGAAGATGTGTATGCAAAGGTAGCACAGGTCCAAGGGCAGAGACCTGTGGGCAGAACTCCAGGTGCTGGCACAAAGTAGTAACCTGGGACGGATCAGACTCTGCCATCTGCCACACAGAGCTGCAGAGCTGAGCTGGAGGACAAGAGAGGAAGAGAGCAGAAGGACTTTCTTCTGCAGGCCCCGGGGAGCTCACTTAAGCTGCAGAAAACATTTGAAGCTCATTCTTTTTCTGGGATGTCTGGAAAGGAGAAAGAGTCTTTGAGGGTTGCAGGAGGAACAGGAGAAAGCACTGGAACCATCCCCTTGGAGTTATGCCCCTGAGAAACAGCCGATCGAGGGCATGACCTCTTCATTGGGGTCAGTGCCCCCTGGAAGAGGGACCACAGCAGCTCCCTGTCTGAAAACAAACACTTGAGGGCAGCTCTTTTGCAGAGAGGTACTTTGCTGCTGCACCAGCCATCCTTTCTAGGGGAAACTCTGTTCCAGCAGACAGAATGATCCTTTCTGTGCTGAAAGCTTACGACGGCTGCCAAGCACAGTAAACTGCCAGCGAGATGACTTGCCTGCCACCCTAGGCATGTCTGCATGAAGGCTTCTGATAGTAAAAAAGGAAAAGCAAAGCCCTGCCAACGCTGCCAGACATGTCTGGAGCTGATTTGTTCCGATATGGACACAGCAGCCTTGCTCAGAGCAAGGTTACAGCAGGGGCTGGGCTCGGTGTGATTGCTGTGCAAGAGGAGAGGCTCTGCCGGAGCCAAGGGGTGAGGACTGTGACATCCCTGCATCGTGCACAGGATCTGCATCCCTTATGCTAACCCAGCCTGTCCCTGGCTGCCAGCCTGGGCCCAAATGCCTCCCCTTGTGTGCTTAGTCCTTTATTAGCATACAAGTTGGGAGGAAGTTCTTCCCAGAGAGAGTCATTTGCCATTGGAATGGGCTGCCCAGGCAGGTGGTGGAGGCACCGTCCCTGGAGGTGTTCAAGCAAAGCCTGGATGAGGCACTTAGTGCCATGGTCTAGCTGACTGGATAGGGCTGGGTGCTAGGTTGGACTGGATGATGTCTGTTCCAGCCTGATTGATTCTATGTACTGCCTTGACAGAAGTGTCTGAGAGCTGTGTCCATGTGTTTCCTTGCTGTATGGGATTAGCTACACTGATATAAACCAGCTTTATACCGGGGTAATTTTCTGCATTCTGCCTTTGAAGGCAGTTAAAGCAGTAGGCTTCTGTGCATGGGCAAGGCTTGACATCCTTTTCATGCTTGGAAGGTTTTATTCACAGCTATAAAGGGCAGATATTTTATCTTTTTCTTCCCCCTCCTTTGTTTAATGAAAGTCTGAGCTGCAGAGAAGAATCTCAGCAGCTTCAGAACTGGGCTGTGCATGGGGACCTGAGGAACAGAAGCTTTTCATGTTATGGATCAGCAAAGAATGATATGAGAGGAATCTTTTTCTCATTAAAGTTGGTTTGTCCTGTCCCCACAGCTCCCAGTGCTGGCAGTTGGCTGTGCATGGCATTTTTTAACTCACAGGCAGATAGCAGAAGCTGCCTCTGAGCAGAGCCAAACACTGGGCACAGCCTGAAGGCACATCACAGCCTTCCCCCAGCCACTCCAGTTTTCCCAGCACAGCCATTAATCCTGCACCCAGATTTGGACCCAGCACTAGGGCAGCCACAGATCTGGCTGGAACGAACCTAGCTGAGGGCTTAGACCCTCCACAGCAGGCAGTGAAGTTCGCAGCTGCAGCTGGTGGGGTTGTGGTATCTTTCACCACTGACAGTTGTTCTGCCCATCAGTTTGGATCAATTCCTTCCCCACTGCATTCTGACACTCCGCAGTGTCCCCCGCTGGCTGCTGCTCTTTGGCTCTCAAACGTTGTCTGGCTGCAGGAATGAGGCAAGAAACAATCTTTTTAATTAACTGGACTTTAACTGTGTTTCTGGGTTTTTTTTATGATGAGAAAATTGAATCTTGCTCTGGTGACCTTTCAGAGAGCCAGGCTGCGTGAAGCCAGAGCAGACCAGAAAAGCAGGTCTGGAGGTTGGTTAAAAATGAGCAAGGCTGTGAAGGAGATCTTGAACAGGGAAGACTAGAAGGAGCACTGCTGGGACTGCCAACCCAGGCAAACTCAGCAGAGAAAATGTGGCCCCTCTGCAGTGAAGCTGAAATCAGTAAACGACGGCAAGCAGCAGTAGTGGAAAGGGAAAGCCAGAAGGAGCAGGAGGAAGAAAATGTCCAGCAGACCTGGCGAGGGAAGGAGTTGTTTGTAGTCAGGCCAGATTTGAACTGAGCCACCAAGCCTAGGCTGGCCAGTAAAACCAGAGATCTTGGCAGCTCCTTAGGAATTTAACCAGGCATTGATGCTACGAATCCACAGAAGACCATTCAAAAGGGACAAGCACTGAAGAGCAGCAACTGGAGCAGCGCAGCACTAGGAGGATGTGCTGCCACAGACTCCCAAGGAGCGAGCCAGAAAAACCTTCTGAAAGCCTGCTGAGGATCAGATGAAAGTTCAGACTAGAGTGGACATGCTAAATATAGAGGGGAGAAAAGAGGAGATGTTTCTAGACCAAGGTAGGTAGCTAAGCAACTAACCTACAAAGCACCAAGCACAGTTTCTGTCCATGCCCCCTCCACTCCTCCAAGAACCAAAATGAGCTGTTACAGTTGATACAAACCCTGAGTCACTGACCAAAACCCCTGAGGAAAGAGAGAGATGGGAAGAGAAAATATCCACTAGCAAATCCTTTGTATAAGTACATCAAAACCACACAACAGAACGATTCCAGGAAGGGGGAAAATCCATGGCACAGGCAAGAAAAGAAAGGAAGAGGTGAGCTCTAAAATGATTGGGGTAAAAGCCCAGGTGAATAGAGGCTCAAGTCACATAAGCATGCTCCAGAAGAGACAAGGAAAGGGCTACAAAAGCACTTGCATCAAACCAGGTCAATCTGCTCCTGCAAGAGATTACTCAAAACACACTCTTTGGTTTGTTGTGGAAAGGGAGGAAAAGTTCTGAGATGTAAGTGCAAGTTTTCTGTGTTTCTTCAGACTCTGAAGCATCTTCTTCCAAAGGCAGCTTTTATCACTGTTTTTAGCATATGTTTCCCCTCCGGAGTTCCTCAAGGCACTGCTTGCAGTTCACTGTGTCTCAGTGCTGTGTGTGAATCCACAGCCTGAATTCTCGCCCCTAGAAGTGGGGAGAGGAAGCAGGAGGGAAGGCTGAATTGCCATCTGTGCAGGCTAGAACCATAGAATCATGGAATGGTTTAGGTTGGAAGGGACCTCCAAAAATCATTTAGTCCAGCCCCACCCTGCTGTCAGCAGGGACATCCCCCACTAGATCAGGTTGCTCAGAGCTTTGTCCCTCACCTTGAGTATCTCCAGGGATGTGGCCTTGACTGCTTCCCTGGGCAACCTCTTCCAGTGTTCCACCATCCTCGTGGTGCAGAACTTGTTCCTCACATCCAACCTAATTCTGCTCTTCTCTCATTTCAAACCCTTGCCCCTCGTCCTGCCACTGCAGGCCTGTGCAAACAGTCCCTCTGCAGCCTTCTTGTAGCCCCTTTCAGGTACTGAAGGGCTGCTCTAAGCAATCCTGAAGCCTTCTCCAGACTGAATAACCCCAGCTCCCTCAGCCTGTCCTTGTAGCAGAGGTGTTCCAGCCACATGATCATCTTTGTGGCCTCCTCTGGACCTGCTCCATCAGGTCTATGTCCTTCCTGTGCTGAGGGCTCCAGAGCTGGAGGCAGTGTCACAAGAGCAAAGTAAAACCTGACAGCAGCCTCAGCTGAGTGCACAGACAACATCTCCTGCACTGACTAAATGTGACACTGGCTGGAAATGTCTTCTGAAAAGCTGCTGCTCTAAGCAGGTTTAAGCTCTGGCTTGCTGTGCTGCTGCACAGCCCTGCAGGAAGGGAGCTCTGCAGGCAAACCGAGCTCGTCCCAGGTGATGTGAGCTGTGTGAGCTACGCTCCAGAGCCAGAGGAATATCCTCACTCCAACCTGCTGCAAGGATGCCTTGGAACTGGCAAAAAGTCCTGCTGCATCCCAACAGGTACTTGGAGCATTTGCCTCAAAGGACCAGCCCAGAGAAGGGGAATTTCCAAAGGCAGCACAGAGAGCTCTGTATTTTCTCATGCAGATGCTGACAGCTTAGCCTTAACATATTACAGGAAAGCCAAATTCCAGATGCATGAATCCTTTGACCAAACCACCAAGTCCCAGAGGGAGGTCAAAGATAACACCCTTAGCTAAATCAAATCTTTCAGGCACAACCCCCCGAATTTAATATCTCACAGAGAGTTAGCAACCTCTTTTGCAAGGGCCCATAAAACATCTTTGCTCCTGTCCTGCTGCCAGTGGGGAATTTGTTAGCAAATTGGGTCCATTAGCTCTCAGTAATGTAAATAAGGACATGCACATGCCTGAAGGCAGGAAAATAACAGGATCAGACTGATAGCTGCTGCCAACTGGTGTAACTCTGAGGGCTTTGCTTCAGCTGTGCAGTTGACAATCCAGCTCAGGGAACAAGACACCTACATTTAGGCGTCCACAGGTGCTTGCTGAAGTTTCCATTTCAGCCCAGGGAGATGCAGTTAATGCTGGCAGAGAGATGAATGGGGCTTGCAGCTCCACTCACCCTATGGAGCACAGCTCCACTAAGGTACCCCTGCATGCCTAAATCAAGTCCTCTTCCTTCACAGACCAATCTCCCCCCAGGCCCAGGGCCTGATCCACAGTGTAAGGACTAGCTGGGATTGGTTAGCCTGGAGAAGAGGAGGCTCAGGGGTGACCTTATTGCTGTCTACAACTACCTGAGGGGTGGTTGTGGCCAGGAGGAGGTTGCTCTCTTCTCTCAGGTGGCCAGCACCAGAACGAGAGGACACAGCCTCAAGCTACACCAGGGGAGATTTAGGCTGGAGGTGAGGAGAAAGTTCTTCCCTGAGAGAGTCATTGGACACTGGAATGGGCTGCCCGGGGAGGTGGTGGAGTCGCCGTCCCTGGAGCTGTTCAAGGCAGGACTGGACGTGGCACTTGGTGCCATGGTCTGGCCTTGAGCTCTGTGGTAAAGGGTTGGACTTGATGATCTGTGAGGTCTCTTCCAACCCTGATGATACTGTGATACTGTGTGATACTGTGACTACCAAAGCAATCCTGCTGGAACAGCTCTGTGCCCACTGCCCTCTCATTGGCATGGGCAGTGCCTCACCTTCAAAAGACATGGGCATAACTTCTACACAGAGTCATCCTGTTTGGAAAAGTCCTTTATGAGTCCAACCATTCTCTAACTCTGCCAAGGCTGGTGCTGAACCACGTCTCTCAGCACCACATCTATGCCTCTTTGAAACACCTTCAGGGATGGGCATTGCACCACCCTCCCTGGGCAGCCTGATCCAGTCTTTGAGAACCCTTTCAGGGAAGAAGTTTCTTCACATGTGAGGGAAGGTGGTGTCACCTGAATGGACCAGGAGCTGCCATCTACCCATCCTGTTTTCTGTCTCTCCAGATATTCATATCAATTACTTAGCCTCTCCTGCCAAGTGTCATAGAATCATAGAATCAACCAGGTTGGAAGAGACCTCCAAGCTCATCCAGTCCAACCTAGCACCCAGCCCTATCCAGTCAACCAGACCATGGCACTAAGTGCCTCATCCAGCCTTGTCTTGAACACCTCCAGGGATGGTGCCTCCACCACCTCCCTGGGCAGCCCATTCCAATGGCAAAACCTCCTGGCTGTGGAATTGTGTTTTTGCTCTTCTTTGCAGAGTTAACTGAATGCTGAGTGCCTGGGAAGGTGTTTTGTTTTTTCCCTAACTGCAACTCCATGACTAAAGTACATCTTAACTTTAGTTGGAGGCAGTAAAGCATTCAATAAAAACTCCCACCTGGTTTGCCCTGTACTTAAGTCATGTTCAATGTTGGCAAGCTTTTGCTGGGTTTATCAGTACCAATGTTCTGGCAGAGTGACTTTGTGCCTCCTTGTTGTAACCAGAAGAGAGATCTTTTCTTCTTCCAAGGAGCTGCAGCACTTGCTAAAGGCTGATAGTGCTCCAAGTTTCACTCCTCTCACTTTGCTTGTTTACCTCTTTGCCCTCAGCTGCTCTGGTGCTCATTGAAGGTACCTGTTAGGTTCGTCTCTTTCTCTTTGAGGTTATTCCACTTGTAGAAGACATTTGAAGACAAAGCTTTTTCTCTAAACGAGTAGGGCTTTGTGCTACTGCCTGTTTGGCTTTTGTCCCCTTTTGATGGCACGATGACAGCGCTGCCCCTAGGTGCCTGCTCTGTTCAGACTCCCTGCGTGTGCCGTGGCAGCAGTGAGCAGGATTACTGCTCCTTCTCATCACCATCAAAGCTGCTTTTCTTGCTGTGATGAGCATGAACTTGAGTAAGCAACAGAAGGGTCAGGCAAGCAGCGATGGTTAGGAGTGGGATAGCTGCTGCCTTGGTGCAAGTCACTGCTCCTTCAGACTTCTGGGTCAGCGAGAGCAAAGAAGAGGAAGAAGCTGTGTAAAGCAGCCCTGAATGCTTTCAACCTCAGAGCAGAGAGCAGTGCTGCAGAAAAATGCATGGGGAGAGATTTTGGAATGAAAGATGTGGGATCCACAAACATTCCCATCGTGACTGCTATCCCAAGCAATATATCCACAATCCCAAGCACAAATACAGGCTGGGCAGTGGCTGGCTGGAGAGCAGCCCTGAGGAGAGGGACTTGGGGGTGCTGGTGGCTGAGATGCTCAACATGAGCCAGCAGTGTGCACTTGCAGCCCAGATCCTGGGCTGCATCAGAAGTGTGGCCAGCAGGGCCAGGGAGGTGATTCTTCCTCTCCTCTCCACTCTGGTGAGACCCCACCTGCTGTACTGCATCCAGTTCTGGAGCCCCTATTACAAGAGGGATGTGGAGATGCTGGAGTGTGTCCAGAGAAGGGCCATGAGGATGCTCAGAGGCTGCAGCAGCTCTGCTATGAGGGCAGACTAAAAGAGTTGGGGCTGTTCAGTCTGGAGAAGAGGAGGCTCCCAGGTGACCTTCTTGTGGCCTTCCAGGATCTGAAGGGGGCTACAAAAAAGCTGGGGAGGGACTTTTTAGGCTCTCAGGGAGTGACAGGACTGGGGGCAATGGAGCAAAGCTGGAGGTGGGGAGATTCAGACTGGACATGAGGAGTAAGTTGTTGAGCATGAGAGTGGTGAGAGCCTGGCATGGGTTGCCCAGGGAGGTGGTTGAGGCCCCATGGCTGGAGGTGTTTAAGGCCAGGCTGGATGAGGCTGTGGGCAGCCTGCTCTAGGGCAGAGTGTCCCTGCCCATGGCAGGGGAGTTGAAACTAGATGATCCATGTGGTCCCTTCCAGCCCTGACTGATTCTATGATTCTATGACTGGAAAGAGAAATAAGATGCAGGTATCCAAACATCTGCTGTATCCTCAGCTACAGCTGCTACACACATCCATGTCAGCTGAGGATGTACTCAGATACTCACTCAGACTGTACAACTGCTGGAGAAGAAGCTTCTTAGAGGACCCTCCCGTGAAGCATCTGTGGCATCATCAATGCCTTGTTTGCTTTTTTTAACTAAGAGTTGTGAAAATGCAGAAGCTGGGATCTAGGACCAAAATATTTCACAGAATCCTTCCAGTTATAAGGAGGCCTTTATAAGGCCATCAAGTCCAACCATCCTCAAATTTTGATTCAGGCAGAAGCAATTCCAATACTGGGTTGAAGGGACTGGATTCAGAATACATTTGATTGAAGCTGGGGGGGAAATGGGAGGGATTAATAAACCAGCAGTGCTAGCAAACAAGGAAGTCCCTGAATAAATCTTCTGAGGCAAAGGGCTTTAAGCTGACAGAAGTTCAGCTGAAAACATCATATCTCATTTCCACTAAAGTATTTTGTATTTAAGACTTTTGGCTCATCCAAGGTGTGCTGAAGCCAGCAAAAACACTTCCATCTTTTTCCCATGTGCTTTAAGGTCAGGATCTTTCCAAGGGAGCTGTGTAATGAATGCAGCACACCGAAGCAACAGACGTGCTCCTGGCTTTGCAGAGAATCTACCTGGGAAGGGAAAACAGGCAGGAGAGCTGAACACTTTGGGTGATGTTTTTAGCAGCAGTAGCTGCCTCTGTGCTCATTCTTTTTCATTCTCCATCATCTTGGCCCCTCGTTCCTTTCCCATGCCACTGTTTGCAGCACTGCTCTGTTGTCTCTGGTCTGGCTCTCTGACTGTGAGCTCCTTCAAAGCAAGGACTGTCTTTCTGCTTGGGTTCTCTACAGCCCCTGGTGTGTGTGGCTTGAGGGGTCCTGCCCAAAATGCTGCATAAATAACCAACCAATAAATAATGACAACATCCCTTGTAAACATTGCAAGCAAAAGTGCCAGGCTGTGCACGGATTTTGGCTGCTCCAACAGTCCCCAGAGTCCAGTTTTGTGCCCTTCTGGGCTACACAGTGCCAAAGGACTCCACGACTTTGTCCCAGCCCTTGTTAAAGTGCTGGTGGGAAGTGCTGAGCCTGCCTGTCTCCTCTTAGTGACAAGGGTATAGTCAAAGGCACTCAGCAGGGTTCAAAAGATCCTGAAGTCCCTTCCAGGATACGGCTGTGGAGCATTATAACTGTGTGGTGACCAAGAAGACCAAGTCTGTTACCATGCCACGGAGACTGAATTGCCTCTGTGGCAAGAAAAGTGGGGGTGATACATCTGATGCCACTAGGCAGATCATTCTGAGAGCTGGTGGCTCTCCTGCTCTGCACAGCTTTTGTGGGCAGGGCAAACAGCTGTCCTCCTGGCATCACCTGGAGCTAATTCATCAAGAAGCAGTCAGCTTTGCATCACTGGCTCTCTGTCCTCTTTCTAATGGCATGCTGCCATTCCAGTTAGGTATCCTGGCATCTTGTCCTGCAGCATCCAGCAAAGCCCTTCCCAAGAGCTGCCCAGATGCTCCTGGCTCCTCGTTCTCAAGCACACTGTTGCCTGGACAACATGTCTCAGACTCCAAGGCATTGACACCCAGACACAGAGACAAGTGAGGCTGTGCCATGGAGATCACCTTTCGTGCCCCCAAAACCAAAGGTCCCGACTGCTAACTGAAAGCAGATCAGAAGGGAGAGGAGCCAACAGGCTTCAGGACTCATCAAAAACGTGTGAAGCAAAGGCTTTGGATGACATCAGGAGAAGCTGACTCAGTGGCCCAGTCCTCAGGACTCTCACTAGCAAAGACAGCCACAACCTAGAGACAAGGCTGACTGTTAGGAGTAATTAGGCAGTGAAGTGGCCATGAGGTTTAAAATCACTGTGAGGTTGCTAACTGCAGGCCAGCAGGTCTTTGGGGATGGGGTCCCATTGCCACCAAGGGCAAAATCCCAGCCGAGAGCCCCCAGGAACAGCCTGGAGGGTGGGTAAAGACCCCTTGAGCTCAGTGGGTGATGCTCGACCCTCACAGCAGCGCTGAGGACCAGACTGGCCCTGCCCACGGGTGGCACTGGCCCCTCTGGGCCTCTGGGTGCTGGCAGGTGGCAGGGTGATGCCATCAGCAGATGCCACCAGGTGGCAGTGGCTCAAAGCAGTGCCCGGGCCAGCAGCAGCCCGTGGTTACCGCTCTTTAGTTATCCCCAGCAGTGATGTACAGATGGACTGGCAGAGGCAGAGGGGCACACAGCCACGGAAGGACCCTGCCAAGGACATGCTTGTCCCTAACTGCCCCACTTAGGGCCACTAGGCACAGCTGGGAGCACTTCCCAGTTTGGATTGTCTACAGTCCCACCCAGGACTGAGGGCAGCTCTTTACATCCCAAACTGGGGTGTAAAGAAGGAAACTCAGTGGGGCAGGTTTGATTCCAGCTCATCTCTCTTTCAGATCCTCAACAGGAGACATCAGCAGGGTGTTTATTTGGAAACTTGCTCTGCTCTGCTCTTCTGAGACCCCACCTGGAGTCCTGTGTCCAGCCCAGAAGCCCCCAACACAACAAGGACATGGTTAGAGCAGGTCTAGAGGAGGCCATGAAGATGCTCAGGAGCCTAGAGCATCTCTGCTCTCAAGACAGCCTGAAAGAGTTGGATTGTCCAGCCTGGAGAAGGCTCCAGGAGACCTCAGAGCAGCCCTCCAGTACATGAAGGGGGCTACAGGAGAGCTGAGGAGGGACTTTTCACAAGGGCGTGGAGTGACAAGGGGTGATGGTTTCAGACTGGAAGAAGCTGGATTGAGATGAGGCATGAACAAGAAATTCTTCCCAGGAGGGAGGTGAGGCACTGGAACAGGTTGCCCAGAGGAGTTGTGGAGGCTCCAAGCCTGGCAGTGTTCAGAGGCAGGTTGGAGGGGGCCTTGAGCAAGCTGCTCTAGTAGGAGGTGTCCCTGCCCACGACAGGGGGTTGGAGCTAGATGATCATGAAGGTCCCTTCCAACCCAAACCATTCTGTGATTCTATGATCACTTGGGGTTGCCCAGAGCCTTTTAGAGGTAAGTGGCAGTGCTAAACCACTGGGAATGGTTTCCCTTCTCAAAGGTGGCAAAGAGGGGAGGGAAGCCACATGCAGCGACTGCAGGCTGCCAGTGCTATGCAGGCAAGGTGCAAAGTGTGCCAGAAAAGCAGAGATTCTCAAATGGGTACTGATGCCTAAATCACAAGGTGTCCCTGGACCTCAGAGACATGGAATCATAGAATCATATAGAAGGCAGTGGAAAGAGCAAAGACCCACCAGAAGATGCTTGGATTTAAGTTTGTTTCTGCTGGTGTTGTACTTGAGCTGGGAAGTGCAGAGACTCTCTGATAGTGTGTGGGATGAGCAGGGCTCTAGGGAGCAGGGATGTTCACAGCTCTTGCTCCATCTGCAGCACACACAGCCTCGGGTTAAGGCCCCCAGAGCTCCAGCCACAAACACACACGAGACGTTGCAGTGACTTTGTGGATTCAGACTGTGAGGTCTCTCTCGGCTTTAGTTTTCAGCTGCAAAAAAGAGGAAAACACTACAGGTTGCCTGCTGGAAGCAGGAAAATGTTGGCAGATAACACAGGGACAGGGGCCATGCAGATACCTGCAAAGGGCAACCCCCCGAGCAGGTTATCACTAGGGGGTTGATTTGTCAGTCAGCAGTGAGATAAGTAGAAGTGTTCTTGGTCTGACAAAATCCACCTTGTCTGGAGGGTGAGTGCTAAAAGACAGGCAGCTCTTTGGTTTTCTCAGGTGACATCAACCCCCCATATTTGCCTTACAGAAAACACCCAATTTCACTCTTCAAAAGCTGCTTCTGCTGGGTTTGTCCCTCACAGCAGTCTCAGCAATGTGACTGATACCCTGACCCAGAGATGGAAACACAACCAAACCCATGTTATCTGTTTGTTCCCATCGCCACAGCAGCTCTTTGACTCAGAGGGGTGGCAATCAGATCATCTCTCACTACCAACTCTCTATTGCTTCTCAAAACAACCAGAGAATATTTTGGCTGGAGCAGCTGGGAAGAGCCATGGAAACAACCTCTCATAGTTACAAGTTAGGAGCAAACTTCCTATGTAAAAGCTGAGGTGGGGAGGAAGGGTCAAAGGGTACCAACCTCTGCCATAGGATGGAGTCAGCAAATCTTATCAGCTATGAAATGCTGGAAACAATTTTTTTCCTCCCATATCAGGGCATCACACACTTGCTGATGTCCACTCCTTCCTATATCTTAGCAAGCTGAAAAGTGAAAATCAAACCAGTCCTGCTTCTGTTTTGCACTGAAAAGCCACAGAGCAGCTTTGTGAGGGAAAGACCCTCAGCATCAGTTGAGCAGATTCAGCATCAGTAGCTATCTCCATGCCCTGGAAAGTGACAGAGCAGCTTTGTGAGGGAAAGACCTCACAAAGCCATGGTGGAGTTGCCATCCCTGGGGGTGTTTAAAAGGAGAGTGGATGTGGCACTTGAGGCTATGGTCTAGTGATTAAGGATGCTGGGATGAAGGTTGGACTGGATGATCCTGGTGGTCCTTTCCAATCATAGCGATTGACAGTGATTAGATGTTGTGCTGAGGGATTTGGTTTAGTTAAGGAGTTGCCAGTGTGAAACTAATGATTGGATTCAATGAGCTTGAAGGGCTTTGCCAATCTAAGAAATGCTGTGATTCTGTGACCCTCAGCATCAGCTGAGGAGATTCAGCATCAGCAGCTATCTCCATGCACTGAAAAGCCACAGAGCAGCTTTGTGAGGGAAAGACCCTCAGCATCAGCTGAGCAGATTCAGCATCAGCAGCTATCTCCATGCACTGAAAAGCCACAGAGCAGCTTTGTGAGGGAAAGACCCTCAGCATCAGCTGAGCAGATTCAGCATCAGCAGCTATCTCCATGCACTGAAAAGCCACAGAGCAGCTTTGTGAGGGAAAGATCCTCAGCATTAGCTGAGCAGATTCAGCATCAGCAGCTATCTCCATGCACTGAAAAGCCACAGAGCAGCTTTGTGAGGGAAAGACCCTCAGCATCAGCTGAGCAGATTCAGCATCAGTAGCCATCTCCGTGCAGCAGAGCAGGAGACCCAGGAAAACCATCTCAGCTACATCCCACCCACGGGAATGGGAAGTCTCAGCGGGTGCAGGAGTATAACCAGGGAGCTGTGTAGGAGCAATTGGCAGCACACTGTGGGGTTGCACAAGCTGAGCTGTTTAAGGAAATCAAAAAGCAGGCTGTGCTAAAAGCCAGCCATTGTCTCCTCTGGACGCTTGCCCATTCTGCAGGCACTTAACTGCTTCTCTCAGCTTTCAGGCTGGACACAGTGAGGGACATGGCCCTATCTGGACTTGTGTGACACGCAGTATAGATTCAAACCCCTCCTTCTCCACAGGCACCTAGCTGGATTTCTGTTTTTCTTGCCCAAGCACTGTCTTCTGCCTGGTGTGAAGGAACTTGGCCCAGCAGTGCAGCTCGACTTTCTTTGGAGCATCATCAGAGATTTCAAGACCTACATTAGCTGAGCAGTCGGCAAGCTTCCAGTCCCCCTAAATATTTTCTAAGCACTCAGCTCCCTGAGGGAAGAGATTTAAGAAGAAATTGGCACACTAAAGCTCCTCATATTTGTGCTGCCACTGTCAGAGAGCTGGCTGTGGGCTTTTTTTGGAAAGCTGCAGGTCTCCACCAGCATTTTGACATTTGTGCCTTTCTGTTTGCAGTTGACAGTGCCTGAAATGATAGAAAAATCAATTCCCCTGGTGCCCAGCTGGGTGCTGAAGAGAGCTGGCATCTCTGGCATCTCTTTACATCGCTGTTTTCCCCTTGCCTCATGGCAGTCCCTGTCCTTGGGGTTTCGGATCCCTGCCTGGTCCCTCCCTCCTTCTCCGCAGTGCGTGGCAGAGCACTGTCCAGCCCCACTGCAATGAGGAGGAGATTTTTCTGGCATCCTCCCTTCTGGTATAAGAAACTGGGAATTTGCAGAAGATTCCTAAACTGAACACACAGCACCAGTAAATAAAGCTGCCTGACTTTGCAGCAGATATCCAGACTGGATCCCAGAGACACTATGGCGAAGACCCCATGAGGTGCAAGATGCCCCCAAGGGCAAATGTGTCCAGAGGAAGCAGCCTCCAGATCTGGGAGGCAGGAGAGGCTGCTTTGCTCCTTTGTGCTGCCTTCTCTTTTGGTTTGTGCCCACCACAACCTATGCCAAGGAAGCTGAAGAGAAGTGCAACAAGGCTGGTGAAGGGCCTGGAACACAAAGCCTATGAGGAGAGGCTGAGGGAGCTGGGTTGTGCTTAGCCTAGAGAAGAGGAGGCTCAGGGGGGACCGCATTGCTGTCTACAACTACCTGAAGGAAGGCTGTAGCCAGGTGGGTTTGGTCTCTTCTCCCAGACAACCAGCAATAGAACAAGGGGACACAGTCTCAAGTTGTGCCAGGGGAGGTCTAGGCTGGATGTTAGGAGGAAGCTCTTGCCAGAGAGAGTGATTGGCATTGGAATGGGCTGCCCAGGGAGGTGGTGGAGTCACCATCCATGGAGGTGTTCAAGAGAAGACTGGATGAGGCACTAAGTGGTCTAGTTGATTGGACAGGGCTGGGTGCTAGGTTGGCCTGGATGATCTTGGAGGTCTCTTTCAACCTGGTTGATTCTATGATTCTATGGAGATGCTGGAGCTCAGTGTTCTGTCCAGCACAGGGCACTTCTGGGTGGAAGGTGGAAGCTGTGGTGACTCTAATGCTGGATCTGCAGTTCTGTCATTTTTCTGTGCCTACTGAAGCAGGCAAACCACAGTCCAAACCCAATCCAAGCAATCTGAACCATATACAAGTCAGCCCCCCTCCCCTGGGTGCAAAACCATAGGACTCATTTCATCCCAGAGTGCTCCAGTGGGGATGGACCTGTGCACACAAGGGAGAAACATCAAGGGCAGCAGCATGGCCACAACAATCAAGGCTTCTAGGACTTGTCCATGGACTTCTCTCCACCAGAGTCTGGCCACAGAGTCATTTCATGAGAAGACTGCTCCAGGGAATTCCCAACCAGGAAAAACTCCAGCATCCCCACCACTTCTGCAAGAGAACAAAGTTAAGTGGATGGCTGAGGTTATTTGGGACCCTGGGCAGTAACACAAGCTTCCAGACCTTTATTTGCCTGCAAAATGATCCATTTCTGGCCTCTCCACAGGACGTTCAGCTTTAACTCTCACCACAAGAAAGCAGAACAGCAAGCAGCCTCAAACCTTGTGCACTGGCTGATAACAGAACCAAACAAAGCACACACACACACACATTGTGAGCAAACAGTGCTTGTGTAACTTGTTTTGCAAAGCTCTTTTCTGTATTCCCGTGCGTGCTCAAGCTTTACACTGCCACAATTTGCTGTGTTACTCTTTAAGGAGCCTACACAGCACATGGGCTGAGCAGACAGGGAGCTCTGGGAGGGAAGAGGACAGAAAATACAGCCATAAGGAAGGGAAAATGTGTAGGAGTTCAGTTTACAAACCAGTGAAAGCAAGCCATTGGGCTATAAATCAAGAGGAAGTTAATGTGCCTTCCTTGAAGAAGGCCCCAAGCACTGAAGAAAACGAAGTCTGACTGAAATCATGAGGCTGATTTGAACATAATGAAAGAGAGATTGGGTGCTGGTGTGACAGCAGAGCATGGCCAGCAGCAGCCTCTCTTAGATCTGGTTTGCTGGAGTCGTGCCGGTTTGACTCTTGGCATCACACAGTCAGGAATGCTCACAGGAGGAAGATGAACCCAAAGCATCTAGCATTTATGAAGCTGTCTGAAGGGGGATACTTGGAGCCACCTCTGAGGCAAAGCAGCTGCTTGTTGTTGCTTTGGTTCACAGGAAGAAGAGAGAGGCTCCATGCTGCACTGAGCCCTGTGCATGGGTGTGCTAGCTTGGCATTCAGGATGATTTTCAGTGCTGCCTAATCTTGCATGGGTGTGAGAGCTCAGAGGGGTCCTGCTGACTCTGCCTTCAGTGGTCTGTGCCTCCAGCTGCACAGCAGCCAGGTGCTGTCAGCTGAAACAGAAGCACAAAGCTGAGATGTCTCAAACGTGTGAGCCTGTTGCAACTGGACCAAAGATTCTGATGCCTCATTTATTGTGTAGCTGTCAGTGCCCCGACCAAGCTCTTGCTGCCAAACAGCCACCAGACTTCAGTGCTGGAGCTGTGTACTTGGCCTCAGACCTGAGCAAAACTTCAATCCTCTCCTACTTGCACTCTCCACAGTGAATGTGTATCCTCTGTCTCTGTGTGCCCCCTGAGCTTACAGCCAGCTTCTCCAGCTCTCGCAGGCGTTTACTAGCTGCCCTGCTGGCATTTTGCTGAAGGTATTGCAGGGTGTGGACATACCTAAAGCATGGACTGCTCAAAGATGTTTTGTGAAGGTATTACAAGGTGTGGACGTACCTAAAGCATGGACTGCTCAAAGATCAGCCTTTGCTGGAGCAGACAAAGTGGGAGAGCAGTGATCATAGAATCAGATAATTCTACAGTGGTTTGGATTGGAAGGGACCATCATGATCATTTAGCTCCAACTACCCTGTCATGGGCAGGGACACCTCCTACTAGAGCAGCTTGCTCAAGACCCCATTCAGCCTGCCTCTGAACGCTGCTGCCAGGCTTGGAGCCTCCACAACTCCTCTGGGCAACCTGTCCCAGTGCCTCACCACCCTCCTGGGGAAGAATTTCTTGTTCGTGTCTCATCTCAATCCAACTTCTTCCAGTTTGAAGCCATCAACCTTTGTTCTGTCACTCCATGCCTTTGTGAAAAGTCTTCCTGCAGCTCTCCTGTAGCCCCCTCCAAGTTCTGGAATGCTGCTTTAAGGTCACCCTGGAGCCTTCTCTTCTCCAGACTGAACAATCCCAATCCCCTCAGTCTGTCTTCATAGCAGAGGTGCTCCAGCCCTGTGGTCATCTTTGTGACTTCCTCTGGACCCACTCTAACAGTTCTTTGTTCTTCTTCTGTTGGGGTGCTCCAGAGCTGGACGCAGGACTCCAGGTGAAGTCTCAGGAGAGCAGAGTAGCAGGGCAGAATTCCCTCTCTCAGCCTGATGCCCACACTTCAGTTCTTGCATTATTACTGAAAACAAAAGGTCTTGACCACCAGCTGAAATGGTCACCCTCCAGCTCCTGCAGGGCTCTGCATACCAGAGGACAGCTGCTAACCCAAACAATTGCTACAGGGAATGGGGGGTGGGGGTGAGGATGGTGTTGCCAATTTTTTGTCTCCATTACTCATACACAAGAACTTCATTTCAGCTTTGGGTTGTGTTTTTTTTTCCCCTGGAATAGATTTCATGAGGCTGCAGGCTGACCCAAAAGCCCTCAGCAAGCAGAAGAAAAATGCTAGTGCCAACAGCTCTGCACTAGCCTGCGGCAGCTCAGCGGTGCACAGAGCAGCCAGAGCATCTGAACGCCACTTTGGGAGCTCATCCTGCTCATCTCCACTCTCTCTAATTGGCAGAAAACTCCACAATTGCTCTAAGTCAACAACACCAAGAGTGCAGCAGAGAAATCAGACAGTGGGGGCAACTCGAAGGGCTGTGCGTGGCAGGAACACGCTTCTGGCAAGAGAGCCAAAGGCTCTGCCTCTCTGCACAAGTGAGCTACAGAGCAAGTTCCTAGCAGATGTTGTATGCTCCACTGTGTAAATGGGCTGAGCTCACTGAAAATATTGATGGGCAGGGAGTTCAGCACATACTCAACTCATGGCACGGAATGCTTAGGTTAGAAAGTGAGAATCATAGAGCCCTAGAATGGTTTGGGTTAGAAAGGACCTTCAAGATCATCTAGTTCCAACCCCTGGTCATGGACAGGGACACTTTCCACTAGATCAGGTTGTTCAGCCTGCCTTTGAACACCTCTGGGAAGGGGGCATCCACCCTTGCAGGGTAGAATTTCATCCTCATGTCTCATCTCACTTGAACAGGGGTGACCTCATTGCTGTCTACAACTACCTGAAGGAGGCTGTAGCCAGGTGGGGTTGGTCTCTTCTGCCAGGCAAGCAGCAACAGAAGAAGGGGACACAGTCTCAAGTTGTGCTGGGGGAGGTCTAGGCTGGGTGTTAGGAGGAAGTTGTTGGCAGAGAGAGTGATTGGCATTGGAATGGGCTGCCCAGGGAGGTGGTGGAGTTGCTGTCCCTGGAGGTGTTCAAGACAAGACTGAATGGGGCACTTAGTGCCATGGACAGGGCTGGGTGCTAGGTTGGCCTGGATGATCTTGGAGGTCCCTTACAACCTGCTTGATTCTATGATGATGATCCACAACCTCCCTGGGCACCTGCATTTGCCTTCTTGTGTAAAGAACTTGTGAGATGTACCCAGGCCTGTGGGGCCAGGCACAGCTCCTCACTGCGCAGAAGAGCAAAGCAGGTTCCCAGCTCTGCTGGAGCCTCTTTTGCAGGAACCAGAAGATTTCCAACTAAACCTCATCTAAACCTCAAGGAAAAACTCTTAGTGAAGTGCACAAGGCACACCCAAAATTTCTTTCTTTTGATTCACATAACCCATCTGAATGGCCTTCTGCCCAGACCTTCACACATTCCTTCTGCTGCATCATCTTGTCTCCCACTTCTCTGCAGACTCACGGGAGAGCAGCCAAAACATGCAAGCAGAGTGATTTCAAAGCAGTAGTGCCAGCCTGCCCTATAAATAATGCATGGTGATCTTTTGTAGTGGTGAATTTTGCTCCTGAATCGTCAACAGTTTTATCTTTGCCATTCCTGCCTTCTGCTGCAGCCTTCCTGCATCCCTCTCTGGTGCTGAAGCTGGGTAAAGAGCAGATTTGAAGCGTGTCTTTCTTCTAAGGGTTCATCAACCCACTGAATGGCTTCACAGATGAGCAGATGTCCTCTGCCAGGGAACAGGCAGCTGTGGAGCTGGGGGTGCTGGAAGATAACAGTAGAGAAGAGGCCTTGAATGGTAGCAGTGCAGCAGAGCTCAGTGAGGAAGCACAGAAAACACAGGGTTTGTAAGTAAACAGGACTGTGTCCAAGAAAAGCCTGACCCTGACTATCCGCTTCAGAAGGCAAAAACCCCAAAGGCTTTCAAATATTGGCAAGTCAGAAGCAGAAATTCAAAGATCAAATCAAACATTTTCCTAGAAGCCAAAATCTAATTACCTGCAATTGCTGACTTGGAGATAGCAGGATACAGCAGCACAGTGAGGTGTGAATGATTGGCTGAAATACCTGTTTGGGCACTTCTCTTCCTTAAAACAAGCACAAAGGTGTAAGATTCGTAAATTTAAGAGCCATCAGCCCAGTAATTTGTTTGTTTTGCTCACTGAGACAGAGAGTCTGCTCAAAGTGTCATTCCAGCTAGGAAAAAAATAGAAGCAATTGCTTCGGGAGTTCAAATGTGAAGCTGAATATTGCACTCCCGTGTCTGAAAGGTCCCCAGAGTGAAAGGAATGAACAGCTCATCATAAAGTCTGAACTGTGGCTCAGTGCATTTACAACTGTACCAGGCGTGCTAATGGCCCTGAAGACTAAGTGGAGGAGAAAGCACCTATCCTTCTGCAGGGAAACAGGAGGAGGTAATAAAAGCAGAGGAGATAATAGGTTTAAAAACAATGCCCTGCGAATCTCTGCCAGCTGAGTGACATTTATACAGAGATGCTCACCAGATCCAAAAGCACCCCGAGGGCTACTTACTGTCACCTCCTCCTATCCACCACTTTGCTCTTGTTGGCTCTCTGAGGCTGAGCACCGGAGCAATCCAAGGCACTTCCCATCTCAAAAGTCCATGGAGGTCACCACTGGATAAAGAGATCCACTTTTGTTTCCTCTTCATACTGCTTGTTCTGCCTTGAGAGACTGAGCCTGATTGCTGACCACCCTTGCCTCAGAGGAACTGAGCCAGCAGGATCTGAGCCCTACAGTTGTGCCTTATGGGTCCGTAAGGGCCCATCTTTTTGGATGCCAGTGTCATAAAGTAGCTCAGTTCTCAGACAGCAACAGATGGAGAAGTTCTTAGTTGATATGCATCCTCTGCAGTAAACAGTAGGAAGCACTGTAACAACCCAGACTACCAGCACATGCGAAGCTGTCCCTCTCCACCATCTTCAGAGGCAACTCTCTCTCCTAAAAGTATAGAAGCTGCTCTCTTCTCTCTCAGGTTGCTGCAAAGCAACAACTCAGAGGGAGGGATCTTCTGGATTGCTGAGCTCTTCTACTTCTTTTGTAGGGACAGTGTTGGCCATGGAGGAGGTAGGATGAAGAGTTCCAGAGTAGCACTGGCTGACCGCTGTGTCCTGGTGGCAGCTCCATGGCTCTTTCAGTGGCCCTCTTCCTCTCCCAGCCTCCCAGCATTGAGAGCACTGGCAACAATGGGACAGTGGTGATATCTGTGTGCTATCTTCTTCACCTTCCTATCCCTGGATTTTGCTGTGTTCCAGGCTGGCACTGCCATCTGTGCAGTGGATATCTTAGAGGCTGAAGTCTCTAAGATGCTGTGGCTGATGGATCGTGTCTGCTTTACTGTCTTGAAGGACTAGACTTTACTAGCCCTACAGCTGGTCTTTTGTTCCCCAGCTTCTTCAAGGTCTCTTCCAACCCACACCACTCTAGCACTCATTCCAGTCTATGTTCTCAGTAACTTCTATCACTACTTTGTCCCCTGAATGTTAGCCTCTCCCCAGGAACAGCTGGCACCTGGGTTCTGTGAGTGCAGTTGCTTCAGCCTGCTTCTCACTTGACATTTCTAGTGCCTCTCAACCACTCTGAGCCATGAATGAGTCTGTTACTGGGATTATGAACTATTATTTATGCAGAAACACAGTATTTATGCTAAAAAATTGACCAAGTTTTCTTCTTCATGTCCTCTATGCACCTGCCAGTAGGCTGAGCAGACCCCTGTGACTTCCTTGCTACACTTGGATTTGTGCTCTCCAACTCAGTCCCTAGCACCATTTCTTCTTAAAAAGTAATGTCAAAACCCAATAAAAGCTAATTATTGGGATTGTGGGGGAAAGAATTTAAGATAAGCTTCCCTTTCTAATGACATAAACCTTCATTATCACTTCGAGCTGTGCTTTCCTCAGGCATTTCCTAGCAGTGACTCTCTCAGCTCCAAAAGCATTGAAAGTGTGCCAAGCTTTATTGACAAGGAGGCACCAAGGCTTTGGAGGACTATGAAAGAGAAGCCTACAGAGAAGGAGATGCATTATGTATAAGGACATGTTCTAGAAAATACCCAAAGGGAAAATCTAGCCTTGAACAACTGCAACACAGACTTCCAGCCTCAGGTCACATTTTACCATCATGAGAAAGACACAGAACTGTTACAGCAAGTCCAGAGGAGGCCACAAAGATGATCCAAGGGTTGGAGTAACTGAGCTATGAGGATAGGCTGAGGGAGCTGGGGTTGTTCAGCCTGGAGAAGACTCTGAGGGGATCTTACAACTGCTTTCTAATGCCTGAAGGAATCCAACAGGAAGGCTACAGAGGGACTTTACATGAGGGTGTCTAGAGACAGGACAAGGGGAATGGTTTGAAGCTGAGGGAGGGCAAGTTGAGACTGGATCTTAGGAAGAAGTTCTTTAGTACAAGGGTGGTGGAACAGGCTGCCCAGGGAGGTTGTGGCTACCTCCTCCCTGGGAGTGTTCAAGGCCAGGTTGGATAAAGCCTTGAGCTGAGTCTAGTTGAGAGGTGTCCCTGCCCCTGGCAGGGAGGTTGAAGCAGATGATCTCTGAGCCATTCTAGGATTTCTGCTGATATCAATTCTGCAAGGAGAATTGATCAAGAAGCTGCCACTAATGACAGACAACAATCCCCAGGTTTCACTCAGTGATGAGCCCCTGTGAATCAGTCAAATGGCTGGGAAAGGCAACAAGTGAAACATTTGGTTGCTTATCTTCTATCAGTAGTCAGTAAGAATTAGGTTTCCAAACTCCCTAAGAAGGAAGCAAATCCTAACTTTATTGTGGCAAAAACTCAGGGGGAAAATGTGGAACTGCAGGAAGTTAACAGATGCTGCACAGAAACAACAACAACAAAAAACAGTCAGCCAATGTGAAATTTCATCTTGGTTTTCTACACATACCCGGTAGGCAAAGAGCCAGCAGATACCAAAAAGACTTGGAGGCCCAAATATACTCAAGACAGTGACAAAATGAATCTTTTGCAAAACAAAACTAAACCAGTCCATGACTGCTAACATAATTCATGCACTTGCAGCCTCCAACCCTTCTCCTGTGCTTCAAATTCCTGAGTGATCTTAACCCGTGCTGTAAGTTGAGACCATCACATACGGCCGTGCTTTGGCTAGAAGCTCCTAATGTTTCAGGGGTGTCTCTAAGGAGCTTACTCCTTTACAATTATCTTGAAAGCAAGGTGAAGGAATTGATTCACAGCACAGTTTAATCCATCCCAGACCACTGCCAGCATCCCAAAGCAGTCTAAAATGGTGCTAGCCTGGTCACGTTTTTGCAGCCAATAGAGGAAATAAATGGCTTAAATTCTTGCAGAGCTGCGAATGCCAACACTTCAACTTTCAATAAAAGAGAAAGAGCACTTCTTTTCCAAGAAAACCTACCAGCTCAAGACAGCTTAAATCCCATTGTGGTCTGCTTGGGCCTTTTTTACCTCACCCACACTCTTTTTCCATGCCCTAGATGCAGAGTATTTTAAGGGATGCGCCTTCCAGCTATGAATCTGCAGTCAAATCACAGTATCACAGTATCATCAGGGTTGGAAGAGACCTCACAGATCATCAAGTCCAACCCTTTACCACAGAGCTCAAGGCTAGACCATGGCACCAAGTGCCATGTCCAACCTTGCCTTGAACTGCCCCAGGGACGGCGACTCCACCACCTCCCCGGGCAGCCCATTCCAGTGTCCAAATGTGGGCTTTGTTCAGCTCCTCACTGCATCTTCCCCAGGCTCTGTTCCCAGTCCTGCATGCTGAGTTTGAATGGTGGTCAGCCAGCAGCTCTGCCCCTTCACACCTCCTCAGACAGTCCTGATGGAGAAATGTGGGCTGCTCAGCATAGCAGCATCTGCTTATCTCTTCAGCTGTTAAAACTCATCTTCAAATGCTTCACCCCCAATATCTCTTCAGCTGTTAAAACTCATCTTCAAATGCTTCACCCCCAATATTCTCCAAGTTAAGAACTCCAAACCTCTTTTCTCTCTCTCTCTCTCTCCCTATATATATATATATATATATATATAAATATATATATGATAATTATCCCCAAGAAATGGTCTGGAGCCTTTTCTGTTTCTTTCAAACTTTCCTAGCCAAAGCATTCCTTTTTCAGCAGGACCTGGAGGATATCTACAGAGGCATTATCAATACAAATTGACAGGGCTCTGGGCAACCTGATCTAGTTGAGGATGCCCCTGCTTACTGCAGAGGGGGTTTGACTAGATGACCTTTGGAGGTCTCTTCCAGCCCAGACCATTCTATGATTCTATGATTCTGTGATTCAAATCCCTCTGACTTGGAACATTCCTGCTGGGGTTCCCAGATCACCACATAGGGAGGCTGAACTTTATGTTCCTCCGGCTCTTGTCCTGTGGGACAGCCCATGAAAGAGGACTTACTAGAGCTGTTCCCTGGCTTTAGCCAGCCTAACGCTGCAGCCCAGTGGCAGTATAAAATGAAGTGTCCCATGATATTGTGGCTGCTAGAAGCCACATTCAAATAACTTCTTCTGGTCTGTGCCCATACTGTAAAGTCCTACCCAGTTGTACTTGAAATGCCATTTGTAGCCCTTGGGTAGCCTGCACGCTGCATTTCCACCTGAAGCAGATCTCTTTGTTTCAGCAGTTCCAAACATATGGATGCACAATGAAAAAAAAAACAGAACTATCCTGGCTTGAATAATGACATCATCAAACGGAGAGCAGAACTCACCAGGTGATGAATCCCAGAGAGTGCTGAGCCCTGGAGGCCCAACTTTGCAAAGCTGTTAACCGCGGCTGCGTGCTGCTGTAAGCAAGCTGATATTGCAGCACCTTGTCAGATTTACTGCTTGTGCTCTGAAGGCACATATCGATTCCTGGGATGTGCAGAACTGAAACAGCTGCTGCAGAAAGTGTATCTAGAGTGTTAGATCTGGGGCACTGCATCACTGTTCCATCCAAGCCATCTAGCCAACCTCTCTACCGTTGTTCACCACTATCCTGTCCAAGCCATCTAGCCAAGCTCTCTACCTTTGCTCACCACTATCCTGTCCAATCCATCTAGCCAACCTCTCTACCTTTGTTCACCACTATCCTGGCCAATCCATCTAGTCAACCTCTCTACCTTTGTTGACCAGTATCTCATCCTGTCTTGCTTTCCAAGCAAAACTTGTTCAGGCAGCTCAAACTGGAAGTGATTCTAAGCTCATACCCTCCAGAAGCTATCCGTGTGTCCAAAGCCACATCTGCTTTTGCTTCATGAGGCACAGCATTCTCTGACTATCTGAATCTTTACAGCCCACCACCCTGTGTACAAACACTATGTCCCCAGGCTTCCCTTCGGCAGCACTGCACCAAAAGAAAAGACTCAGCTGGGTGCCAAAAGGTCACAAGAACTGCCTTGCACCACAGCAAAAGAGAGCTGCAAGTGTTGTGTGGGTTAACAGCTGTTCTGCTTTAAGGCCTCCTGCAAGGAAATCTTTTTTCTGTAAAACAGAGTTTCTCCTAGCAAGTGGAGACTCAAGAGGGTTCTGAATTTAAATTACCTTCACGAGCAATAATATATTAAAACTAGCTAGCTTATTTTTCCCCCCCTTTCATGCTATCCAGCAATTACAAGGAGCTTTATCACAGCCACCAAGTCCAGAGTCCAGGGTCTTCAAACCAGCTCACAGCAATCGCTGCGGCACTTCCAATTTCAAACAAGAGGGAGCTCATTTTCAGACTCCAGCAAACAATGCATTCATAAATTTAGACCAAATACAAGAGTTCTCTATTTTTCTATGCCAAATAGAATTACACTTTTTATTTCCTCTCTGTGGATTTTGCCACCTAATTGAAGACCAGATATTAATTAACACATAAGCGCTCTCGTTTGTCGAGTTCAGAAGCAAGCACACCAAAGACTGCATCTTGCCCTTTTATTGTACTGAATTAGAGACAAAGAGTACACACAGAGTAAGCACTCTCATCACAACCACAAAGCTGCAGTGTCATTCTGAGCCCTTTGGGATTCAGAGAACATCCACTTGTCATTCATTCCACCTTTTGATCCCACTGAGCTGCATATATCAAAACTCAGCTGCGAGGAGCTTCCAGATGAAAACACAGCCCAAAGGCAGCGCTGGCTAACAGGACTTTGTGAGAGCAGCAGAACAAGCATGCACAAGAGCAGTGCAAACCCACAGCCCCCTGGTGCTAGTTTGAAGCTAGCTAGAATGTTTTGGTGAGAAGGATTAGATCACAGGCTGTGAAAGGGAAACAGGATGATGTCTACCTCACTCATAGGCTTGCTGAGATGTATAAGAACAAGAATCCAAATATAGATAAGGGAGTAACTTCTTGGGGCATTGCCTGAGCTGCATTTCTCTCTAACCTCTCTGCCATTTCTCTGATTAATGCACTTTGCTTCCTAACCCCCTGGCTGAACCTCCATTCTTCCTTGGGACTGGGGGAAGGTTGAGAGGGGTGGGAGAAGGTGGAAGGGCAGTTGGGAGCCCCTCCTGGGGACTCAGGTTTCTGGGAGGGTTGTTGTGTTTCTGTATTACCTCTTACCTTGTCTATTTCTGTACATAATTGTATATACTGTAAATATCTGCTTGTATATTGAGCTAAGCTGTAAATAGAAGCTTCATTCCAATTCCCAGAGCTGGCTGAGTCTAGTCTGGGTGATTTCCAAAAGCTGGGGGGGGGGGGGCAGGTAACACCCAAACCATCACACCCCTGAAGAGGTGAGCTGTGTTGGAAACCTCACAGCTTCGGTGTTGCAATGCCATCTCCTGCAAAAACCCAATTCAGAATCTCTGCATCACTTTGGTTCAAATCTAAGTGAGAGTGAAGTAACCTACTGCTGGTATTTTGCAAGGGAGTTGTGTCATGTTCTCTCTGCAGGATCAAACATGACCTAGGAGCACTGCATTCAGTTTTGGGGCCCTCACTGCAAGAAAGACTTTGAAGTGCTGGAGCAGGTCCAGAGAAGGGCAATGGAACTGGTGAAGGCTGCAGTTGAGGGAACTGGGAGTGTTTAGATGTGGAGAAGAGCAAGCTTAGGGGAGACCTCATTGCTCCCTACAACTGCCTGAAAGGAGGTTGGAGCCAGATGGGGTTGGTCTCTTCTTCCCAGTGACAAGTGGAAGGAGGAGAGGAAGCAGCCTCAAATTGCACCAGGGTGGGTTTAGGTTGGACATTACAAGAAAGTTCTCCTCTAAAAGGGTTCTCAAACACTGGCACAGGCTGTCCAGGGAGGTGGTTGAATCTCCATGCCTGGAGGTGTTTCAAAGAGGCAGAGATGTGGTGCTGAGTGCCACGGTTTAGCACCAGCCTTGGTAGAGTTAGAGCATGGTTGGACTGGATGATCTCAAAGGGCTTTTCCAACCAAAAGGATATTATGGTTCCATACCATAATAAGAACCTCTGTTGCTTCCCACCAGCTAGTTAGCAGTGCTTCAGAGGAGTGTAGTGCCACCAGAGTCGATGCGTTGCTGTGTCATGCTGCTGCTCTTCTACACAAACTGGGTCCTGATGACCTGTGAAGGGTTTCTCTAGAATGATACAAAGGATAAGCAAATTTCCTGCTCCAAATGCAGGTGCAAGGAAGCCTTTGCTTGCTGAGTACCACATGTCTGTCAAATGGCTTTGGCATAGCACACAGCAATACATTCCTTTGTGTTATTATGACTGCAAACAAAATAAGTTGGCAGCGGGTCACAGTTCTCTGTTTCCTTGGGGCTGATGTGGTAGATAAAGTGGGAGAGAAGTAGTTTGGAAACTTACAGGTCTCATCATAACTTACTGATCAGCCTGACACCAAAATATAAGCCACTTACAGGAAGTCAGACACATGAATTAATAAGAATTGGTAACATGAGTTTGAAAACCACTGCTGTTGAAGCTGCTCCCATGCTCCTGTTAGAATGCAAGTTTCTGTGCATGGATGCTCCAGCTGACAGACACATCCCAGCTGACAGATAAATGCCAGCTGATAGATAAATCCCTAGTCATCACACTTTGATATTTTAAGCCCTATGAAACAAAGAAATCCATTATTAGTATCTGCAAGAACTTTCCACTAGTAGATCTGGAGACCCTTTTCTGTTCTCCTCCCCAAAACCAAGGTAAAAAACAATGAGGAAGGGTTCTTTTCCACAAAGCAACAAGGAGCAAACCTGTCTACTACTACTACACTGCCTAAATTGTTTTGTCCTCTGTTGTCTCACGCTGACTGCAGCAGGATGAGGCACTGCTGTGAAGTGCAAAGTCCATGCAAGAGCTCTGGCCTGTTTTGGAAGCACTGAAACAGCTCAGAACGCAGCTTGCAGGACAGGCAGGCGTTCTGCAGGCTCTCTGCCAAAACTCTCAGTGGAGGCCAGTTTGAGTGGTTCAATCCAGTCTGTGATTTGCTTAATGAAAGACACTTCTCCAGAAGAGTTTGGCAGATGCAATCAGTTTGATTGCCAGGCAGTATTCATGTGATTACAAATGTTACTGATCACATTAGATACTTAATAAATCTCTCCCAAAAAGGATCATAGCTGCTGTGTGGCTCTGAAGAAATGAGAATGGGGATACAGATTGCTGTGTTTTCTGTGCACTGGACTAGGGATACCAACTGGGAACAAAGCCCCTCCTTGGCCTGCCAAGCAGGCAGTGATAACTATCAATTTCTGTATAAAGCCACAACTGCTTGTTTGTAAATGTTTCACTATGCATCACTGCAAAGAATCATCACAGAATGGGTTGGGTTGGAAGGGACCTTCGAGATCACCCAGCTCCAACTCACTGCCACAGGCAGGCACATCTTCTACTACAGCAGCTCTCTCAAGGCCCCATCCAACCTGCCTTTGAACACAGCCAGGCTTGGAGCCTTCACAAGGACTCTGGCTAACCTGTTTCAGTGCCTCAATACCCTCATGGCAAAGAATTTCCTTCTCATGTCTCATCTCAATCCAGCTTCTTGCAGTTCAAAGCCATTACCTCTTGTTCTATCACACCACATCACTGTCAAAAGTCCCTCTCTGACTCTCCTGTAGCCCACTTCAGGTACTGGAAGGCTGCTCTAAGGTCTCCCTGGAGCCTTCTCTTCTCCAGGCTGAACAACCCCAACTCTCTCAGCCTATCCCCATAGCAGATGTTCTCCAGCCCTCTGATCATCTTTGTAGTAGCTTCCTTTTCATGCTAGGGATACAGCCTGTCACAAAGCTCCACTGACCTCACACGTGCTGAGGAGCTGGCCTGAGAGTCCAAGAACAATTTTTGACTTAAAGTACACAAAAAACGAGATCCTATCCTTGCATAAAACCCATGGGTGAGACTTTGGCACTGTTTCTTCTGTTGACATTTCAGCAGATGCAGGACACCATACGGCAACGATCAAGCACACCGAAGCAAAAGTTAAATCTGAGTTGTACCTGCCTGGATAAAAAGTGGAGCACAACTTGCACTTTTCTACCTCCCTGTCATTTATTGAACAGCATTTTAAAGGTGGAGAAATGTCCACTGGCCAGATCCCAGCGCTTGGTTCAGTGTATTGCAGGAAAGCAGTCACACAGGGCTCTCTTTTCTGCTCTCAGGAGGAGGGTGTCTGTCTGCAAAAAAACAACAACCAAACAAACAAAACTTGAAATCAAAGAAATTAATCTATCACATTAAAAGTATGTATAGTTGATTAGACTTAATCCCTCCACACAGCTGCAGCCAGGCTGTTTTGCTGAGTTAAAAACCATAGTTGTTAGTGCTGGTTTTCATCCAGAAGTAGTGATGAAATAAGTCTCTTCAGAAGAGAGAGGCATGGGGAGACTTTTTCTAGTGTGCATGTTTTCATTTTCCCAGTTAGCCTCTAGGCTGTCAAAATTAGTAAAGTGTCCTCTATAAAGGCTGAGAAAAAAATCCACCTTCAGCTGTGCTGCTCTTCATTCCTTCACAGTGATGTCTTCGGAGCTGTGTCACTGAACTGCACCACGCAGCAAGTGCTGAGGAGCCAGAGGTGCTCCCAAGTTATGCTGCTGGTTCAGAGAGTCATAGGTTCATAGAATGGTTTGGGTGAGAAGGGACCTTAAGGATCATCTAGTTCCCACCTCCTGCTATGGGCAGGGACACCTTTCCCTCCAATCTGGCCTTGAACACCTCAGTGGGGGGCATCCGCAACCTCCCTGGGCAACCTGTTCCATTGTCTCACCACCCTCACTGGAAAGATTTCCTCCTAATCTCCAGTCTAAATCTCCCTTCTTCCACCTTCAACCCATTGCCCCTTGTCCTGTCACTACAAGCCCTTGTAAAAAGTCTCTCCCAGCTCTCCTCCAGTCCTATTACAGTATCACACAGTATCACAGTACCATCAGGGTTGGAGGAGACCTCACAGATCATCAAGTCCAACCCTTTACCACAGAGCTCAAGGCTAGACCATGGCACCAAGTGCCACGTCCAATCCTGCCTTGAACAGCTCCAAGGACGGCGACTCCACCACCTCCCCGGGCAGCCCATTCCAGTGCCCAATGACTCTCTCAGTGAAGAACTTTCTCCTCACCTCCAGCCTAAATTTCCCCTGGCGCAGCCAGGTACTGCAGCCAGGTATTCAGGTAATGGGAGGTAGCTCTAATGTCTCCACGAAGCCTTCCAACCACTAAGGGCCTCTCTAGAGTAACTCTGACTTCAGTCCAGCTGTCAGTCTAACCCTGTTGTCTGAAACTTTCAGGCTAGTTCTAGACTTACGTTTGTGGCTCCTATTTCAACCTGATTTAACTGACTGATAGTTGCCTTATTATCATCTCCATTTGGAGCCATGCCTCCAGAACTCCATCCAAACCTTAAAATCCATTCTTTATGTACCTCATTTAAAGTGACTTGGCTTTTGGAGAGCCTTAGTGAAAAAGCATTTCCAAGCTGGGTTTTGGGTTTAATTTTTTTTTTCCCTTCTGTATCTAGAGAAAAAAAAAATAACTTTAGCCCCTCAAAGGTATTTCAGTATTAACTATTTCACTGGGAACAAATAACTTAAATATTTTGTGGGTCCTGGTCTCACTTTGAGAGAAGCAAAGGTTGAATTTCTCAAATGGCACCATTATTTCAGAAGCTGAGTCTCCTGCAAGACTCCAAGTAAAGCTGCTGGTGCAAGCAACTCATATTAGCAAGCACAATAGTGACTGAAGAGAAACTTCTTCCTGAGCACATTGTGTGGTTTTCACCCTGTGGTCCCTCAAGCAGTTTGCAAACTGACTTTGAAGAGTTTTTGAAGGGGGAGGAGAATGTTTCCAGGCTTAATTTCACCATGAGTAAGTTTCCCATCTGCACTGGAAAAAAAAATTAAAGCTTGAAACCCACTTGTTAGCAAATTATCTCTAAGCTCTGTGAAACAATGAGGGCTTCAGCCTGCTGGTGTTTCTCTGACATGACACCTCCTGACAAATTAGAAACAGCAAAGGACTAATGAACAAAGACACAGTTTCCAAAGGAGTAGCTGGGCACGTCCACATGGGGACCAGCTCCACCAAGCCCAGCCTTGCTTGGCCAGCAGTATCTCTGTCCCCCAGCAATTCACTCTCTGTAAGTCATTTCTTGTTCTCAGAAGCAAGTTTTTGCAGGGAGAGGCTGTGTCAGAACTGCTTTTCCTTCCCTTTCACAAATCTCTATCCTTTTCAACTCCATTAGAGTACTCCTTCCCTTGTCTGCTCTTACTTATTGGCTCAGAGCAATAGCAGGGGTTATTAAACACTGCTCCTTGCTTGTGAAATGAAACCTTGGATGAGTGAATGCTCTCATTGTCGGGAGCCCAGTAGAAGTCACAGAATCACCTTAACATCAGACAGGCTTATTGGATTTCGAACAAGCTGTCACTGGTACCACAAACCCTGCCTAGACCTCACTCATGACTATTTACAGGCAGGAGGTGCAGCTTTGGGAGCACTCAGGTGCAAACTGAAAGACTATGACAAGAGAAGCATCAATTACAAAAGCTAATTGTGGTCCTGTTAACTTAGGAAGTCCCTGACAGGAACAATCCTACCTGGGGCTTGCCCTTGTAACAACAGCTTCCAAGACTCAGGAGATGCTGAATGAAGCTATCTGTGTGTAAGACTTGAGAAGCTAGAGTTGATTGGCATGAGCCAATCAGCCATCAGTGGTTGGGTAAGGCTATGGAGACTCTGCCTTCCAGAGAACAGAAGGCCACAGTATGCCATCTGTAGGGCCCTGGCCACCACATTTCACTTCAGTATGTCTGCATCATTCAGTAATTTGTACTGAACTACAGCATCTCACCCAGAAAGGGCTCTGGGGTCTCAATCCAAAGGCAGGGAAAGATGGACAGAGACAGACCCTGTGTCAGTTGTCAAAGGGCAGCTGATCCAGATAACTCTTTATGTTTGGTTTGGTGATGCACTACTCCTCTGCCTTTTGCTCTGCAATGCTGAGAGCTGTCTGAATCAGTGCCTTAGCATCCTCAATCTGCCCAGGCCCTCACAGGAACAGCAGCTCACTCTGCAGTGCTCTGGGACCAGTTCCTCCATCTATCCCCTGCCTCTGCTCTCTGGAGGGTTCCATTCTTGCTCCACTCTCCAAACAGAATGGCCAATAGGAAGCTATCTGCATAGCTCTGCCAGTGGGATTAAGGAGTTGTGCTGCCTCTGTTATATTCACAACACTCTTCCCAGTGCAGCCAAGTAGCTGAGTACCAAGTTGAACCTCCCATGAAAAGCCTGGTGACAGTGTAAGAACCAACACAGCTGTGATAACACATGGTTTTGCCATGTGTAGGCACAAAAACTTCAGCAGAACTTGATGCAAGCAGGTGAAAGCTCACTGTGCATCAGCACAGCCAGCACAGCTGCTGGAGGTGAAGCTCCCCTGCTCCCACTCGGACACTTCAGTTACTGAGTATGGGAAAGTTCTGCAAGGCAACCCAGAGCTCTGCCCTAATCACTTTGCTCTTGATACAAGAAAGCTAAAGTCACTCCAACGTTATCGTGTGGGGCCCTGCAAGACTGCCCAAGGTCAGAAGGAACCAAAGACAAAGCAGTGCAATCGCCCTTTGAGGCACAGAATAGATTCACAGCTCTTTGTTTGACTGCTGTGAATGGCAATTTGAGCAGAGTGACTTCGGGGAACGAGGAACCCTTCTCACCCACCGGCAGAGACAGCACTGGCCACAGGCACTGGGTGGGCACCTGAAGCAAGTGGGACATGTTGCTGTGAACTTGTTTCAGTCACCAGCAGTTGTTTCACTGTCGTGCTGCCAGCATCCATGCTGCTGTTCAATAGTGAGAAGTAGACTGAGACATACCTGGGAGGTGCTTTATTAAAGGAGGGACCTCCTGCTCCTTGCAAACTTCAGCCAGCATAGGAGCCACTGGAGCAGGTCCTACCCCAGTCAGAGTTCCTGTGTACTTATGAACCCACAGAAGTGTGCATTGCTAAAACCAGAGCAACTGATCCTCCTTTTTAGTCCACTGGGACCTCTGCAGCACAAGACCAGCATGTGCAGCTGCAAAATGCCCTGTGTGCTGTGATACCTGCCCCAGCAGATGTGCTTCTCCCTTTGTCATGGAGTATTAAGCCATGAGGAGGGAATGAATATTGCACTTCCCTTTCCTCTCTGCCAGCCCTGCCTGCCACCTCCTTGCTCTCCAGTTCACATCCTGCTCCTGGCCACTCAATGCTCAGCCCACAGCTCAGAAACAGTGCTGTGAGATAAAGAATAAATCATCTTTCTTCTTGTTCTCTCCCTTCATACTTGCCCTTTCCTTCTCTGTTTGATGCAGGGACTGTCTGGGGTAATTCTTCAGCCTGTTATGCAAGGAGTCAGGCTAGATTATCTCTAATGAACCTCTCCAGCCTGTGAAAAAAAAAAAAATCATCTGTGCTGGGTGCAATGCTCTCTGCTGCACTGGCAGTGAGTCAGCAGAGATGTGCCGCCGGCTGCAGGCTGCGCGCCAGCCCTCCGGAGCAGCACCTACCCGTGCGTCTAGGCTGTAGGCTGTCTTCTTCAAGTCCTGCAACGCCCTCTGCATGAACTCAAACGCATGGCAGTCAACGCAGGGCCGACCTGCAAAACAGCGCAGAAGGTACTTGTCACAGGGTGAAGTGTGGAAAGGAACTGCTCAGAGAACTCCTAATGCCAGGAGAAAGCTCATTTCAGCAGGAGTTAGGGCTGCCTGTGCACGGGGATGCAGCTATGTTCAGTGTCTTTATTGATGATCTGGACCAGGGGATTGAGTCCAGCATCAGTAAGGTTGCAGCTGACACCAAGCTAGGAGCAGGTGTGGGTCTGTTCGAGGGTAGGAGAGCCCTGCAGAGGGACCTAGACAGGCTGGATGGGTGGGCAGAGGCCAATGGGATGAGATTTAGCAAGGCCAAGTGCAGGGTTCTACACTTTGGCCACAACAACCCCAAACAGCACTACAGGCTGGGGACAGAGTGGCTGGAGAGCAGTCAGGAGGAAAGAGACCTGGGGGTACTGATAGATAGTAGCTGAAGATGAGCCAGCAGTGTGCCCAGGTGGCCAAGAGAGCCAATGGCATCCTGGCCTGCATCAGGAGCAGTGTGGCCAGTAGGACAAGGGAGGTTCTTCTGCCCCTGTACTCAGCATTGGTCAGGCCACACCTTGAGTGCTGTGTCCAGTTCTGGGCCCCTCAAGTCAAGAGCAGTTGCAGTATTGGAAGGTGTCCACAGGAGGGCGACAAAGCTGGTGAGGGGCCTGGAACACAAACCCTATGAGGAGAGGCTGAGGGAGCTGGGGGTGTGCAGTCTGCAGAAGAGGAGGCTCAGGGCAGAGCTCGTTGCTGTCTACAACTCCCTGAAGGGAGGCTGTAGCCAGGTGGGGTTGGTCTCTTCTGCCAGGCAACCAGCAACAGAACAAGGGGCACAGTCTCAAGCTGTGCTGGGGAAAGTCTAGGCTGGATGTTAGGAGGAAGTTGTTGGCAGAGAGAGTGATTGGCATTGGAATGGGCTGCCCAGGGAGGTGGTGGAGTCACCATCCCTGGAGGTGTTCAAGCAAAGCCTGGCTGAGGCACTTAGTGCCATGGTCTAGTTGATTGGACAGGGCTGGGTGCTAGGTTGGACTGGCTGATCTTGGAGGTCTCTTCCAACCTGGTTGATTCTATGATTCTATCCTTGTGCAGATGTGCGAGGACCAACAAAGAACACAAAGCTACAAAACATGTTCAGTCTGGAGAGGAGAAGGCTCCAAGGAGACCTCATTGTGGCCTTCCAGTATCTTAAGGGAGCCTACTAGAAATGTGGTGAGGGACTTTTGAGGATGTCAGATAGGGATAGGACTGGGGTGAACGGAGTAAAACTAGAAGTGGGTAGATTTGGATTGGATGTTAGGAAGAAGTTCTTCACCATGAGGGTGGTGAGGCACTGGAACAGGTTGCTTGGGAAGGTGGTGGAATCCCCATTCCTGAAGTGTTGAAGGCCAGGCTGGATGGGGCTCTGAGCAGCCTGATCTAGCGTGAGGTGTCCCTGCCCATGGCAGAGTGGTTGGAGCTAGATGATGCTTGGGGTCCCTTCGAGCACTGACAGTTCTATGATTCTATGTTCCAAGACCAGGCTGGACAAGGCCTTGAGCAGCCTCATCTAGTGGAAGGCGTCCCTGCTGTTGGAACTAGATGGATTTTAAGGTCCATTCCAACCCAAACCATTCTAGAATTCTATGCTTTTGCTGTGTGTGCTCTTCTGAACATAGGCCTGGCTTGGTTCTGCCTGATGCTGTGTGCCCTCAGGCCCCAGACTCTCCCCTCAGAACTGGAATCCTCACCCCTCCTCAGACATGGGCTCATTCACACTGAAATTAGCTTTGCAGTGGTTCAGAAATCAGACAGGCAGATCTTTTTTCACAGGAGCCCTCACAGAGCAGCTTGGCAGGGGACAGTGCCAGCTCTGTATTTGCTTCCTTTCACCTGCTGCTGTATTTCTGTTCTGCCAGCAATGCAAAGCATCCCACTGGCTCTGCAGCTGGTGCCAGTGTGTGTGCACAGTGAGGCAGGGCAGGAAAAAGGCAGAGAAGGGGAGGACTTGACAACAACTCAAATGGCTGACTGCTGGACCTGGGCATTGCTGCTCCTCTGGGAGTCACCCTGCACTGATCCCAGGCCCTTTCATTCAGCCACAAAGCTAATGAAGTGTGTGGGGTCAGAAGAAGAAGTGTCAGTACTAGAGGAGCTGCAGGGGGAATGGGGATTTTTGTACTGATCACAGACTGATCACATCTTGAGGAGGATACTGAAATGCTTGTCCACAAGCAGCTACATGAGAAAGCAAAGAGGGTGCAAAGCTCTTGCCAAGACAACTGGGGAGCTGCCCAGAGCCAGGCACCTTCCGTGCAGCACTGCAGCACCCTGTGCCTGGCACCCTGCTGCCAACAGGGACTTCTGACTCCAGCCTGATGGAAGGGAGCAGCCAAAATGCTTCTAGGTCCCCAGCAAGCCTATGGGGGTTTTGACCTAAAGGAGATATCTCCCTTCCACAAAGCAGGCACCTCAGGGAGACCCAGGGATTTAATTCCAGGGATGTGGGGAGGTGGGAATAGGCTCCCCAGTAATTGAGAACATTTTCAGTGATGAAGTTTCTTCTGATAACCAATCTAAACCTCCCCTGGTGCAACTTGAGGCCATTTCCTCTCCAGCTACAGCTGGACTTCTACCAGCAGAGCTGCTGGAGTCCTGACCCCAGCTGGGCTTGTAAGCTCTTGTACCAGCCAGCCTCTTGCAGCAGCCACTAGCAAGTACTTAAGGGAGATCTAAGAATAAACCCTAGCAATGTCCTTCTAGGCTGCCAAGAGACTGAAGGGTGTCCTGGGTCTGTCTGGCGTTCCTCTGCCTGACAAGCTCTCCATTACTTTTTCTCATGTGGATTTGCCACATTGCTTCCTGAATCCATGCAAACTTCTGGTGCCTACAGCATCCTGTGGCAATAAGGTCCACAAATCAGCTGTCAGTGAGTGAACAAAATACCATCCCTATCTGCTCTGAAGTTAACATCTGCTGCTTTCATTTCCTGCCTCTAATTTTTGCAGTGGAAGAGACAGTTATTAAATATTCACCATCTTTGTCCCACTTATGACTTTGCTACTCTCCATCTCTCCCTCCTGACTTCGTGTCTCCAGACTGAAGCTAGTAAGATGGCCTATCCAGCTGGCCTTCAGCTTTCCTCATGCTCACAGTGTTCTCAGTAGGATGCTCATGGACATTTCCCCAGTGTAATGCTATCTATGGGGCTGCTTTCACAAAGGTTTTAACCAAACCTAAAGGTGCCAATACCAATAGGGGCAACCCCACCCTGCTTTGTGTTTCCACACCTCCCCTAGCTCACAGGAGTGACCATGCAGTTGCTTAGTCAGGTGGATTACTGATTTTTATTTGCTTCCCTCCAGATTGGATCCTGAATGCCCAAGTTCTGCAGCTGCAACAAGAAATAGAGCAAGCAGAAGAGGACAGGTTCTGGGGAGGAGAGAGGCAAAGGCAGCACCAGGCTTAGAGCAGCTTAGAGCAATCATGAAAGCAAACCTTAAGTCACATCTTAGCGAAGTACAGCAGAGTGCTATTAATTCCCTGCTGACAGCTGGGAACAGACTATCATTCATAGGGAGACTTAACAGGTTTGTGGATTAACATAATGAGAATTATCAGGAGTCAGCTCTAATTCTTTAAATGGGTCCTGTCAGCACAGAGACTGCATGTGTCTTTGTGTGTGTGTGGAGAAGTGGGGGAGGAGAGCTTAAAATATGCTCCTTGGTGAAAAGCTGGAACTGGAAGCACTGTGGAAGCCTAATTGACGTTCCACCAGGTGCAAGTGGTGTTTGCTCTTTGTATTTCACACACCTTGGCTAAGGGAAACCGACTGACCAGCTTCTGTTCTTCAGATTCCACACTGCAGCCTTCACAGTGGGTGAGCCAGGCAGGAAAAGCAATGGGAAGCTGGGCAAATGGTTTGATTTTCTTTTTTAAAGTGGATTGCACTGAATTTAAACAATCTGCAAACATTGGTAACATCACTTCAGGCCTGAACAGTCTTTGTTTTTTGTGCATGCAAAGTGCTGCTGTGTGTGAATTACAAGGACATGACTCATGCCTGCTAATCAGCATTATTCATAAAGAGCTGGCTCTCTGGCTGGCAGAAAGTTTGCCAAGTGGAGAGCTGGTGATGGCACCCCAAGCCAGATATTGATGCCACACGCAGAGCAAGGTCTCTCTGCCAGGCTGTGAAGAACTCTGGCTTGCTCTCCTGTGTCCCTCCTGTGACTCCTGCACCTTTCACCCTCACACAAGAGGGGTGAGAGGTGCCCCTCTCCTGCTCATGGTGCTGCAGGAGGGACACGTTTCTTCCACCAAGTGAGAGAAAGAAGCTGTAGTGTTGTGTGGCCCAGGAGGGGCTGTTCATGCTAAGGACATGTTCCCAGTCCCATGTCACAAACCTGGGAACAGAGAAAAAGCATCGAGCACCACTCTGGTGCTGTAGAAGGTCCATGTACATCATAGATCCTTGTCAGCAACGTGTGCTAGAGTTTGGCTGGAAAAGTCCTTTCAGATCATCCAGTTCAGCCATTCTCTAACTCCACCAAGGCTGGTGCTAAACCATGACCCTCAGCACCACATGTCTGTGTTGTGCAGCACTCACTCAACAAGAGAAGCATCCCAAGTTCCCTGTTGCTTTAAAACTCTGTCCCTGCAGCAGCACAAAATAATTTACAATTCAAAAACCATCTGGGAGTTTCCTCCTGGCCTGGCCTCAGACATAAACACAGGAGGCACTGCTACCAGCCTCCCTTACCCAGGACAGAGCAGCATGTCTCTGTAGCAAGCCTGGCCACAGAGCCACTCTCACCTGCTCTTTATTCCTCACTCTTACATGAAGGAGTAAGACAAGAGAAGGAATCTTTCTCAAGGGCCCTTCAGGGCACTCAGCTTGGCCACAGGATATCAAAAAGATAGCTCCTGAGACTGGGATCAGAGAGCCTAAGAGTCTTGTTCTGCAGAAGAAAAGGGAGTTTCCACAACAAAAGCAAAAGGAATGAGCATGTCCTTTTTGCTCCAAACACGTTGGCTTGACCTCTGCTCACAGAGGCCCAGAAAGGCCATGTGTAATTTATTTCTCAAGCATGAACCCCTTGTCACAAAACTTATTAAAATCAATCCATGCCTAGAAAATAAACAGATAAAATAGAGGTGAAGTCTGGTTGAGGACGAGACCCAAACATAGCACTAACAAAGAAAGAAAAGGATGGAAAAAGAAGAGAATTCAGGAATCAGGATTAATCAGGTTGGAAAAGACCTCTAAGATCATCAAGTCCAACCTATCACCTGGCCCTTCTAATTAACTAACCATGGCACTAAGTGTCTCATCCAGCCTCCTCTTAAACACCTCCAGGGATGGGGACTCCACTACCTCCCCTGGCAGCCCACTCCAATGGACAGTCACTCTTTCTGTGAAGAACTTCCTCCTAACATCCAGCCTAAACCTGTCCTGGCACAGCTTGAGGCTCTGTCCTCTTGCTCTGTCACAGCCTCCTTTCAGGTAGTTGTAGAGAGCCATAAGGTCTCCCTTAAGCCCCCTCTTCTCCAGGTTGAACAACCCCAGCTCCCTCATCCTCTCCTCATAGGGCTGTGCTCCAGCCCCCTCACCAGCCTTCTTGTCCTTCTCTGGCTATGTTCAGCATTTAAGTCTTGCAGAGACAGCTACACAGAGGTATATTTGAAAGCTAGTCATGTAATTCCAGGAGGATAAAATGCAGTGACTAAACTACTGCTTTTAATAAATTAATTAATTAATAAGAAGTTAAATAATAAATTAAATCAATAAATTAATTAAATCTTTTGTTAGTCATGCTAAAACACAGCTGTGAAACAAGGTGAGCATGACTAAGAAGTGAACACTGGTTTATGTGCAATTATTCCCTTTCCCTTTTTCCCCCAGAGGATATTTGAAGCTTCTAACAAGTGGCTGCTTCCAACTTGCTGTCACCAAAACACCCAGCGAACATTGACTCCATCCCCTGATATCTTTCAACTTTTACCTCATTTTGGAGCTGAGAAAGCTTAAAATGACAGAAGTTAAGCTAGAGCTGAAATCCAACTTTAAGAGCTCCCAAGGCAGTCTGCTAGATTGACTTTCAGCTTTTGGGAGTAAAAGGATTGCACAAATCTGGATCTGCTTTACAACACCCTGCTTGTGTAAGCTCCCCCCACCTCTATCTGTAGCAGCTACAGCAAAGTTGAACTTGACCCTATTGCTCTGACCCAACACTGACATAAACAGTTATGAGCTAGCAGAAATAAACAGCAATGCAATGTCCTTCTAACATCCAGCCTGGCAGGGGTGTCATCTATAGAGTGGCAAATCTAGGAGGGACACCCTTGAGAAGCAGATATAAAAGATCTGCAACCACATAGCTTTAAAACAAAGCTCCAAAGAAAATTCTAGTCTGCAGTTAGTAGTTTTTTTGTCCTCAATAACGACTGATCCTTTGCTTGCCTCCTGGCTCATGAGCATCCTTCTCACCTGCACTGCTGACACCTCACCAGTTCATCACCGCTCCCTTGCTAACCAGGCGACGCAATGCTCCCCTGGAGAGGAGGTCTGTGTGGCTGCCCTGGGCTAGGAGGAGGCTAGAGAGCCAGCAGGAGGGCAGGAGTGCCAGGTACGTACTTTCTGCAGGGATGACAGTGCCAGAGTCCTGGGCAGCCCCCACAAGCCTCAGGCTGAGCAGGCCGAGCAGCCAGATGAAGGGGATGGCCACACGCATGGCGCTGCGGACAGGTGGCCACGCCATGGCTCTCTGCAGCAGCTCTTCCCTGCCTGCAACAAGGAGAAGCAGTCACCATCAGCCCTTTGCTCCCCACACAGAAGTGGGTGAGATGTGCTAAGCACAGCCCCACATGCCCATGCAACCCCCCCCCCCCACACACACACAGCGCTGGCACCACGCGCCCCAGGCTCGCCATGGTCCCCCAGGACCAGTTTGCCAAGTACCTTTTCTTTCTCCTTGCCTGTGTGCCAGACCCTTGGAGAAGCTGTAGCAAGCAGGAGAGGCTCCAAGCAGTCACTCTGAGCATGCGTCCCCTCTGCATCCCCCCCCCCTTCCCCGATGAGGGTCATTGCCATGGAGATTCGCTATAGCAACACTGAAAAATCAGAGCTGCCAAGTGGAGAAGAAGATTTAAAGGGGCCACAATGTGGTAGATGGTCACCTCCTCAAGGGCTGTGTCCTCTCCTTGGTGAACAGAGGAGGGTCTTAGGCAATATTTGTGTTTGTTGCCTTTGTTCCAAATGGGACTGGGCTGAAATATGCAATCCCCAGTCCTTGCCCTTAGCTGTAACTCACTTAGTGTTCCAGGTTTCAAATGAGATGAAAACTCAGAAGCTCAGCTGGAAAAAGAAAGATGCAGAGCCTGTTAGTGGCACTCTGCAGTCTGGGGAAGACTCCATCATGAGCTTTATTTAACTACACTGAAAACAAAGCCTGGTGGACAAGAGCCCCACTTGCACACAAACCAACAGGGAACGTGGATCCTGCAGAGCATCACAGTGGGTAACCAAGATAGAAGCCCAGACAAAACCTGCCCACTACAAAAGTTTAAGGATGCTCACTTCAGGCTCAGCTCTTGATCCAGGGTTTTGCTGGCTGGCAAACAGCTGAAGAGCTGAGACTCCCAATCCAAACTCTCGAGTCAGATGCAAGAAGTGAGATATCACAGGTTAATTTTGTTTGTCTCTTTGCAGGCCTCAGATACCTGTTAAAGGAGCAGCTCCATAATAGCCTGATCACAAGAATCATTCTCCTTCACAAGCAGTCCCTTCCCAGCTCTCTGGTGTAATTCCAGCATAAACACAGACAACCCTGTGAGAAATGCATTGCATCTGAAGCTCAGGCTGTTCCTCCTTTCCCAGCTATCAGGGCAAAGGGGATGTATTTCTGGTCTAAGAAAGCATGATTCTTGGTTTGGAATGGGTCAGGGACATTTGGCTGCAGGGCTGCAGCTGCCAGGGCTCACAGCTTCTCAATCACAGGATCCTGGAATGGTTTGTGCTGGAAGGGACCTTCAAGATCATTTAGTTCCAGCTCTGCTATAGGCAGGGGCACCTCCCACCAGACTAGGTTGCTCAAGGCCTTGTCCAACCTGAGTTTGAACACCTCCAGGGAAGCGGCATCAACAACTTCCTTGGGCAACCTGTTCCAGAGTCTCACCACCTTCACTGTAAAGAATTTCTGCCTAATATCCCCTCTATATCTAAGCAATCCTACTTGAATCCTACTTGCTATTTCAGTCTTGCAGATTAATTGAGAGGTGAGAGGCTGAGGCACTGTAGATGTTTCAGCCCATAATCACAACAAATTGTATTGTCTTTCTTTTCAGCAGCCACCTCAGGCCCTGGGAAGGGCTGAAAATTAAAGCACCCTACACTTATCTTGTCCCCCATGCCGTGGGATGATGGTTCCCCTTTGTCTGATGCCTCAGCATCTCCTTTAAACACTAAGTCAGAGGTTTGGTGGGAAAAAATGTTCTGTCATGAAATGACAAACTTGTTCTTGGTATCTTTGCTTGACAAGTTCCTCATCTTAGAGCTTCCTGGAAAACCTTTTCAAAATCCAGCCACAAGCTAAACCTTGGTCGGACTCTGAAGCTTTGAGACACTGCTGCTGTCCTGACAAAGTTCATAGGATGCTGCAAAACAGAGATGTGGCTGCAAATAGGGAGTGTGATAGAAATTTGGCACCAAGGTCCTTCCATGCAGGAGCCAGTCAATTCCAAGAGGCCACTGTAAGATGTGGGAAAGAACCCAGGCTTGATCGGTTCTCCAAAAGCAGATGAAGCTACAATGAGTATATTTAAACACCTTCTGAAGCCCAGAAAGCCTTCTGGTAGGCAGCAGGGGCTGCTGTCAAGCTGTTGTGAATTGAGGGGTCAACTCAGGCTGTAGGCTCCAAGCAGAAGTAAGAACCACTGGCAGATCCATCAGGTTGCCTGGTTTGCATCTGAGGTTTGCACTGGACTGCTGGAGATCCAGCAACTCATCACTGTGCTGGGCATTGGCACATTTACAGCACAGGCAAGGCTTGTACACTGTTTGCCTGCTCAGCCTGAGTGCTGCTGACAGGGAAGCTGAGCTGTTTGCCCTGCTGCTGCCAGACTTATCCCTGCCTGGGAAGATCTTAGCAGGTCATTTGTCACTTGCTAGAGAACTCTGTGTAAAAATCCTTCTGGATCCACATGTTTTGAGAGCAGCTGATGTTCAGGAAGAACCTGTTGTTTGTTTTGTTTGAAGTGTTGGGATCTGGGCACATTATTTTGTGGCACAGCCTGTCTGTGGATACAGAAAGGGGAGGTGGTGAGATCTCATTTTGGTTTAGAGAAGCTGTTGACTTCTAGGACATGGTTCAACCTTATGTGGTTGAAAGCCAGATATGGTTTGATTTTCCATAGTATATAAACCAAAGCCTACTTGAGATGTGCAATATACCTGCTCTCAAAGATCATTCAAACATTGTGCAGCCCCCACTTCAGTGCCAGCATGACCTGTGCATCAGCCACACTCAGTGCTGCTGGCTGAAACCAGACACCTTGCACACATTGGAGGCTTTACTGTGGGATATATATAGTCCAGGATGAACGCAAGAGCTGCTTACACAACAAACTCTCTGTATCAATTTGAAGTTCTGCTCTTTGACTGGGGAAGAGAAATAACCCACAATGCCCAGAGAGCTTTGAAAGCCAGCTTAGTGCTAAAGATGGCCTCCAGGGAAAGCCTTGGCTAGAAGTGTTCATTAACGCAGCTAACTTTGGGTTTGGTCCCAAAGTTTGTGTCTCTTCCCCTGTATGAAACCGCAAAGTTTCAGAGTAAACCTTGGTCAACCTTTTAGGTTGTGGTCAAGATCTTCACTAAAGCTAGCATCATAGAATGACAGAGCTGTTTGGGTTGGAAAAGTCTTCTAAGACCCTCCTGTCCAACCACTGACCTAAGACCACCAAGACCATTAAACCATGTCTCCAAGTGCCACGTTCACAGGCTTCTTGAACCCTTCCAGGGATGGTGATTCCATCACCTCCCTGGGCAGCCTGTTCAGTCCCTGACCCCTCTTGCAGCAAAGAATTTTTTTTCCCTATTCTCCAACCTAATCCTCCCCTGGAACAATTTCATGCCATATCCTCTCCTTTCATCACCTGATACTAGGGAGAAGAGACCAACCCCCTTATCCTCTACTACTTTGTTCTAAGATACTCTACCCTGTTCCACAGCTGAGAAGTTTGAGTAGGGAGAACAGACCTAACCCCAACCTCACTGCAACATAAAGTCTGCTGGGATTTGTGGAAAGGACACTGCTAGATTTCACCAGGCTCACTGCAGAGGCCCCCCCAAAGGACAGATGTTGTCAGTATTGTTTGCCTAAATGAGCACAGAAGTTGCTCTGAATTTGACATTAAATGTCAGAAGCACCCAACTCCTGATGTACCTCTCTACAGCTGGGACAACTGCAGTGTGGTTGAAGGTGGTCACAGGGCAAACAACAGACAGAAAGGACTTCCATAATCTTTAATAGACAGGCAAAGCCTACAGAGAGCACAGTCCCCTGACTCAGTGTAACTGTGTGAGTTGCTACAGAGATATGTTCATATTAGAGACAAGAACCAGCTGCAGGTATCTCCAGAGCACTGCTGGCCTCGAGGGTTCCACCTGGCTGACTCTGGTCTGAAAATCAAAGCAGGCAAACGTTTCCCCAACAAGCGACAGCTTCACTGACCTGAGCTCTTCCTGTCAACCCAGTGGGTGTGAAAAAAGGGAAGTCTTAAAAAAATCCAAACCACAACAGACAAATACATAAGACACAGCCCCCCAGTTCCCTCAGGACATCAGGGCATACATGCTTGCCACGTGAACTCCATAAGGCTGTATTTCATACAGCTGCACTTGGAAAACCACTCAGCAGTGATGCTCCTCAGGTGGCCTCCAGGATTCAGTTCAGCAGATTTGCAGTGACACAGTCACAGAGGTTTCTCTTTTCCACCTGAAGAAGCAGAGTTTCTGTCTGCAAGAGGGGGAGAGCAAAAGCAATAGCAAGAGGTAAAAGGTCAACATTGTAAAACTGATTAGGTGCCAAAGAAAAATCCATTTTACTTTCATTCAAAGGTTTGGCCACAAAAATGATCCTCTGATCATCTGGAAAGCCTCCCCTATGGGGGCAGAGAGTTGGGGCTGTTCAGCCTGGAGAAAAGAAGGTTCCAGGGAGACTTTAAAGAAGTCTTCCAGTATCTGAAGGGGGATACAGGAGAGCCAGAGAGGGACTTTTTACCAGGGCTTGTAGTGACAGGATGAGGGGCAATGGACTGAAGCTGGAAGAGGGGAAATTTAGACTGGAGACGAGGAAGAAATTCTTTCCAGTGAGGGTGGTGACACACTGGAAGAGGCTGCCCAGCAAGGTTGAGGATGCCCCCTCCCTAGGTATTCAAGGCCAGGTTGCATGAGGCCTTGAGCAGCCTGTTCTAGTGGAAGGCCCCTGCCCATAGGAGAGGGGTTGGCAGGAGGTGATCTGAAGGTCCCTTCCAACCCAAACCATTCTATGCATCTATGAATTATGAAGGCTATCAGCTCTCAACACCAGTGAAATCCATCCTTCATCTGCCTGCCTTGTGGGTTTTGAATGAGGTGGGATTGCCACATGTTTAAAGCTGTGCTCTTAAAGCTGTGTTATCCATTCACCCACAGCAGCTAAAGGCACTTACAGCAGAGCTGGGCTGAAGCATCCTGCTTACCACCTGCTTTCCCAACGCAGGAAAAGCTATCAGCTGGTCAGGATGTTTTCTCCCAGATGACAAACCACTAGGCACAGCCCTGGGGCTCTGTATTAAATCAGGTGCCAGTTTTGATTGTTTCAGGCACACTGCAAAACTGGAAAGATCCGATCAGACTTTGCTAATCACCTAAAGGATGCTCAATCACCACTATCTAACCATCTCCTTGACATTTGTATTGGTCTGAATAAGGGAGGTTGACAGAATGCCAACAGCTTTGGAGTTAAGCCCCAGAGCTGCTTACCATCTTATAGATCTTTAACAATACCCTCAAGCTTCTGTTGGTACCCTCATAGGCACATTAATGTGCTTTAACATTCCAAACAACCACTGGCAGTGTAGAAAGCAATAAAGAATAAAATGGGCAAGCTGGATGGAGCAGCCTGGCCCAGTCAGAAGTGTCCCTGCACGTGGCAGAGGTTTGTACTTAGATGCTCCTTAAGATCCCTTCTAACCCAAACCAGATACAGCCTTATGGCCCCCACCAAAGGTATGTGACCCATGCTAGAGTCAGTTTGCACTGTGAGACATCAGGTAGATCAACACGGGGCCAAATGAAGTGTGAAAACTCTCGAGCTGTGCAACAAAACTCTATGGCTTCCGCCCTGCAGAAGTGCAAGGTGAGATCTGCAGGAGGAATTAAATGGCAATTTCCTCTCTAAGCTTTTGGGAATCCCTCCCCCTCCAAGACACTTTAGGAGTGCTTAGTCATCCCCTCAAAATCTTGCCTGCAAACAAAAGTGAGTTTTTCAAGGAAATTAGTGTCTCCAGTGGGACTATTAACAAAGAGAATTGTATTTTCAGGGGCTGAAACATTTGTCTCACTAAGCAGCAAAACAGACTGAAACAGTCAAGTGTAAAATATGTCTGTGGCTGCAAGTAATTGTCTCAGAAGTCACACTTTACATCAAGCTAGGCCACAGCTGAATAATAAGACTAAGAATTGAAATTCTGTAGTTTCAAGAATTGTCTTTGGACAACGTAGGCAGAATTCTTAGCTGTGTTGAGCTTTTATTGGGCACCCTGCTTTGGATAGCTGTAGATAAATCTTCTCTTGGTCTACAAATTCTTGCTGCTATGATAAAAGGCACTGTCAAAGGCAGGCAGCAAGAGAAGATTTGAGCGGCTGAGATATTTTTTGAATCAAGATTTAGAAATCCTGGTGCAAAGTTCAAAAGATGTGTATAAGAAAGAAAAGCTGCACTAGAACCACCTCACAGCACCACCTGCACATCTTGTCTGGTCTGCAACACAGTGCTCAGCAGATGTATTCATTAAGGAGATTTCTTCATGAAGAGGTGATTTGACCTGTAATTATTGAACAGATTTTGTTTAACAGTAAATGTGCTGCCCACCAAGCTGGTTCTGTTGGAATGCTTGTTTGTTTGCTGCAATATGTCACAATGCAAAGCATCTTCATTCCTGCACCTCTGTTTTCCTCTAAGCATCACAGAATCCTAGAATGGTTTGGGTTGGAAGAGACCTTCAAGATCATCTCCTGCCAACCCCTCTCCCATGGGCAGGGGCATCTCCCACTAGCCCAGCTTGCTCAAGGCCTCATGCAACCTGGCCTTGAACACCTCCAGGGAGAGGGCATCCTCGACCTTGCTGGGCAGCCTCTTCCAGTGTGTCACCACCCTCACTGGAAAGGATTTCTTTCTGATCTCCAGTCTAAATCTCCCCTCTTCCAGCTTCAATCCATTCCCTCTCATCCTATCACTACAAGTCCTTGTATAAAGTCCCTTCCCAGTTCTCCTGTAGCCCATTTCAGGTACTGGAAGGCTTCTTTAAGGTTTCCCTGGAACCATTTCTTGTCCAGGCTGAACAGCCCTAACTGTTTCCCTCTGTCCCCACAGAGGAGGTGCTCATGGGCCTTGCTTCGAGTTATCTCAAACCAATTTTCCAGAGATGTCAGACCACAGGCTTTGAACAGTGAACAACCTTGGCCAGAGATCAGAAAAGCAAAAGAAGTTGTGAGAGCCTTCTGATGCCAGATGTGTGCAGGACTGAAGACAGAGGCCTTCCGCTAAAGGACACACAGGCAGTGGGGGAAAAGCCACCCCTCAGACACCACTATCTGACAGCAGCTGGGATACAGCTAGGCACAGATTGTAGGCTGCAGTAGCAAGAGACAGATTCGACTTCCCTCACAGAAGGAAGATACAAACCTTGGCAAACTCCCCACACTGACTGTAAGCCAGACAAGTTTTTTCCCTTAGGCTGCCTTACTTTGTGGTATTTTTCATCCTTATAGAATCAGAGCAATGCAAAAAGATCCCTGTGAGGTGACTTTTCCTCCCTTGGCCTCTCCCCAGGGGTAAAAGCACACGCAGGGAGTGTTTTATTTTAGCAGGATTTTTGTTTGAGCTCTTCTCTCCTTTTGGGTAATAAATATAAATGATGCTTTCACCTTCCTCTCCTTAACACAAAAACAAACATGTGTGCTTAGCATTTGGAATGCACACCAATGCTAATGGCTGGAACTGGGCAGGAGAAGGGCTGAGGACTGTCAGTCCACCCTTATCTAAGCTTCCTAGTGTCCTTGGTACCCCAAGGCAGAAGAATTCCACAGATGACTGCATGAAGTCATGGAATGTAATTGGCCAGTCTCACCTTAGAAGATAGTCTGACAGCTGACTGTCTCCTGCAAAATCTATTCATCTTATCTACTTGTGTACTGGGTCCAGGTCTGGGCACCCCAGCTCAAGGAGAACAAAGAACTACCAGAGAGAGTCCATCACAGGCCCATGAAGATGCTGAGGGCACTGGAACGTCTCTCATGTGGGGAAGGGCTGAAAGAGCTGGGGCTGGTTAGCCTGGAGAGGAGGCTGAAGCAGGGATCTCATTAATGCTTGCAAATATCGGAGGGGTGGTTGTTAGGAAGATGGGACCAGACTCTTCTCAGTGGTCCTCAGTGACAGGACAAGGGGTAATGGGCACAAACTTGAACATAGGAGGTTCCATATAAATATGAGAAGAAACTTCTTCCCTTGGAGCAGGCTGTCCAGAGAGGGTGTGGAGTCTCCACCTCTGAAGACTTTCAGAACCTATCTGGACATGTTCCTGTGTGACTTGCCCCAGGTGATCCTGCTCTGGCAGAGGACTGGACTCAGTGATCTTCAGGGGTCCCTTCCAATGCCTTGCATTCTGTGATTCTCTGTTGTTATGCACAGCATTTTCTTCCCTATTAACAACACACAGAGGGAAAAGGAATGCTTCCTTACCCGTGTGTCTAGGTTATAGGCTGTCTTCTTTAAATCCTGCAGAGCCCTCTGCATAAACTCAAATGCATGGCAGTCAACACAAGGACGACCTAGGAGAGGGTTTAGTAGAGCATTTAGTAAACATTTAGTCATGAAAACATTTCATCAAGCAGTAAGTAAAAGGAATAAATAGTGAGTACGAGGAAGAGCTGCTGAAAATAGTCCACAGAGTGAGCAGTGCTGCAGAGACTCTTGAACAATCCAGGTTATTGTAAGTGATGACTGTGCAGTACCAACCAGCCACAGAGAACTCAGTCTCTCAATGACTTAAGAATGACTTCAGCAAATCTGCATTAAAAATCTTTTTCCCCCTTTACTGCTGTTCCCCTTGTTGTTCTCTTGTCTTAGCTCATAGTGTGAAAGCACTACACCCATAATTGAAGTTCTTCATTTTGCCCCACCAACCTCATCTTCAGTGATGAAGCACTGAAACAGACTGCCCAGAGAGGTTGTGGAGTCTCCATCTCTGGAGACATTCAGAGTGGATGCATTTGTGTGTGACCTGCCCTAGGTGACCTTGCTCTGGCAGGGGGTTTGGACTGGATGATCTCTAGAGGTCCTTTCCAAACCCCAGCATTCTGTGAAATAAATACTTCCAAAACGCTTCTTAATCACTCTGAATGTGCTGACAGATTGTTTCTTTTTTTAGAGACATCCCTAACATTCTGTGATTCAGGCTTTCAAAAATTCCCTCCAAAACTATGAGCCTGTTCCCTGCAAGATCTTGTCCCTTAATCTCACAAACTAGAGCTCTAAATAGAAGGCTAAGGGAATAACATTGACCACAATATCACAGACAGATCACTTACCCCCTACATTTGGCTAGGAGACAGATATGCCCACAGCTAGTGAAACAAGCAGCAGATAAACGTGATGCCTTGTCATTAGGAGGCACTGCTGATAAGCAGAGCTGCTGCATGCTGGACTAACTGAAGTGTTGAAGCCAGCAGGCCCTATCTAGGTACCCAGACTGCAGGTCACAAGGCTTGCTCGGCCTTCATCATCATCACCTAACAGAAAGCTGTGCCCTGGCAGATAGCAGCAGTGAGACAGAACCAATAGAGACATGACAGAATGCCTTTGAAACAGCAGGCTCTGCACATGCTCTTATTTGCTCCTTGGTGCCTCTTCCTCTGACAGCTTCATATTGGGGAACTTCTGAGCACAGCTTTAGGTTGCTCTTAGAAGTGTGGTGTGGAAGAAAGGCTGAAAGCTAGAGTGGTGCTGGAAAACCCTGCAGTGTCTGTCAGTCTATTTCACAACTACTTGATATTTGACTGATTAGTTCCAGCTCATCATCTGTGTGCTAACCAGCATCCAGTAACCCTGCCTGCTGGAGAAGAGGAGCCTGTCAAATTCTTTAGCTGGCTAAGAAAGATGAAGAGATTAAAAATAAACACTGAGCAGAACTAAAGGCCTCCTCTCTCACTGTTGTACCACCACCCAACCTTAGTGTTGTCACATTTGCACTGGCCAAAAGGAGAGGACAGCATTGTTTAAGTTTCTTCAAGTTAAACAGCCCCAGTGTGGTGGATTAGGAACTTCTCTCCACCCCACTACTGAAATTTACCAGACCAGATCAGATGGCTTGGAACTAAGCTGAAGCTCTATTTACACCATGGCTAAATTCACAACCTGTTCACAGGATTTACAAGCAGAAATATTTCCCTCCCCCCCCATCCCTAGAGGTGTTTAAGACCAGGCTGGATGAGGCTATGGGCAGCCTGATCTAGGGTAGGGTGTCCCTGCCCATGGCAGGGGGTTTGGAACTAGATGATCTTTGTGGGCCCTTTCAACCCTGACTGATTCTAAGATTTATGGTTCACACTGACAGCTTGGTGCCAGGCCCTCTCCTTATGTTTGTAGCATAAACAGACCAGCAGAAGAGAATTAGGTGGTTGGAGGCTGCAAGGCTAGGTGTTGACAAAGCGTGTTTTCCTGGCACCTTCACTGTGCATATCTTTAGGAAAAACTACTGATTTTGATCCTGTGGATGTTATCAAGAATGAAAGATGACATCAACCATCAGTGGCAGTTGGAAAAAACAACCACGTTTCAGTCACATCTCTGAAAGGTAATTAGGGAGATTCCTGGCACAGAAAGGACTAATGCAATGAAAGGGCTGGACAAAAGAAAAGGTGCAGAGCAGTGGCAGATTGCAACAGGTAGAAAACAAGGGGAAGAGAGTGGAGAGCCTTGGATGCAGGAGAAAAACAGAACTCATAGGCTATCAAGCTATGGGTTTAGAAAAACATGAGCAAGACATGTCTGAAATAGCTTGAGTTAGTTGAACGAGATTTAGTATGTGAAGTCCTGCAACACTGAAAGGACAGTAGAAGCTGTAGGAGAGGACAGGAGGGTGATACATACTTTCAGCTGGTATGGCTGTTCCTGCCTCTTGGTCAGATCTGACAGGCTCCAAGAAAAGCAGTCCCACCACAAGGACTAAAGGAACTGTGAGGACCACTCTTCTCAGCAGGCAGGGTACCAGCATCTTGGGAGTGAGTGCTTCTCTGTTTATCAAGAGATAAACAAGTTAGTGAGGAACATCACAGATACAAGGGGGTTGTTACAAAGAACTTCATGCTCCTGCTGACTGAGGCATTGGCAGTCTTTCATTGAAAGACAAAAACGCAGAGCACGGACAAAAATTCTCTGCACTTTTCCAGCAGTGCACATAAGACCCAGCAGGGAGAGAATGCCCTTAAGTCGTGAAGGAGAAGACTGGAAACTCCCTAGACAGTTATTGGTTTCACTTGCACACCAGGATGCCAGCAACTCTGCCTGCTCTGCAACTCCAGTCTTTTTTGTAATGACACAGCCCTGGACTAGTCCATGAATCTGAGCAGCTACTCCACTGCTAGACTTTGAGACCAAAACTGCAGCCCTGGACTAGTCCATGAATCTGAGCAGCTACTCCACTGCTAGACTTTGAGATCAAAACTGCAGCCCTAGGCTAGTCCATGAATCTGAGCAGCTACTCCACTGCTAGACTTTGAGATCAAAACTGCAGCCCTAGGCTAGTCCATGAATCTGAGCAGCTACTCCACTGCTAGACTTTGAGATCAAAACTGCAGCCCTAGGCTAGTCCATGAATCTGAGCAGCTACTCCACTGCTAGACTTTGAGACCAAAACTGCAGCCCTAGGCTAGTCCATGAATCTGAGCAGCTACTCCACTGCTAGACTTTGAGACCAAAACTGCAGCCCTAGGCTAGTCCATGAATCTGAGCAGCTACTCCACTGCTAGACTTTGAGATCAAAACTGCAAGGGTTACAGAGATGGCCAAATAGACCAAAACCTGGAAATGAGGGTTTCACCCTCTGGCTTTCTTTTGTGATGCACCATCTATTCAGAAGGGTAATAACTGAAGGTAACCACACACTACACTGGTCACATAAACTTACTCCTTCATGAAATAGCTGAAGGAAAAGATTGCTGTTAAACTTTCACAAATGCATATCTAGAACTTCTTATGGTAAATGAAACTCTTAGACCTCGTTTCCCCTCCTAATCTGGGCTTCAAACCAGCCATCCATTTGTTCTTGAACATCACAGCCCTGAAGGTGAGAACAGCCTGGTCCAGCAATAACTCCCTTCACACTGAGGGGTACAATCAATGTTTTGGTAAGCACACAAATTTCAAATGAAACACCTTCCTGATCCAACAGATAAACTGTTTGGATCACAGGGAACTTGGACTGGCTCAAGCTGCAACTGTCTATTAGAGACTTCAATCCAAGCCTCGAGATTGCTGGCAGAATGCTAGGGTGGTCTTTAGTTCAGCCCTGGACATTAACATGTAAGGTTAAGTTGTAGCAGCACAATAAAAGCCACACAAAAATTCTCTTTAGTTAAACCTGGAAACATAGGACAATGATCTGTCTCTTTCTGATTTTTAAGTTGGTGCACACTAAGCAAAGGATGTTGCATAAGAACATCAAATCTGCATGAAGTAGATGATCTCTAAGGTCCCTTCCAACCTAAGCCATTCTATATACCAAATGCAATTGTACAGCATTGCCCACTACAGCTTGTGTTTGAAGGGCAAGAGAGGGAGGCAGGAAAACAAAGGTTTTTCCCATCTTGCCACAAACACAGAAGAGAACAGGCTTGCTCTTTGATATCTGCAACACATGGTTTCAGACACAGCTAATCTGAAGCTGCAGGTTCTGCACAAGCACTTGCAGCATGTGCAATTCCTGCAGGACAGGAGCAGCATTACACTCAGCCCATTAACCTGCATCCCAACCTAAGCACAGGAATAGGGGAGGGTTCAGAAGCAAGACACACACACACATATGTAGAGTCACAGCCACATGTGGGCCCACATCAAAACAAAAATAAAGACCTGGTCATGTAATTCCTACAAGCTCAGAATGGTGTTTCCTATTCCTCCTCCTATTTACAAATGACCTGATGTGATTCTTCTGCTGATTTCCACAATCCATAAAATAAAGAGATTAAAATCAGACCAAGCAGCTTGGGATTTCTGTTGTACTTCGTGGTGATCTGCAATCAAAGCAAGTGCCACCAGACACACAGCTTTGCAGCAGGATGCAGCAGAGTGTCTCCAAGTAACAGTAAATGAGGGTAACACCAGGAGGCTCCTTAAAAAGCATCCAGGGCAGGAGCCTCCTGGTCAGCAGAGCAGGGGTTATTCTCACAGCTAACTCCGAGTGCTGCAAAGGCTCAACAAAACAAAGCAGATTTGCTGATAAACTTTTTCAGGGCACCTCACCCATCACCCTCCCCAGTGCCAGTTCAGCCTCGGATGTGAGCCCCTGCACAAAGCAACTGCTCCCACCTCAGACCTCCTCTAACTACTGCCCTCAGTCCCTGGGAATCTGCATTCTGTGAGGAGTAACCATGCCAGGGTGGTCTCTCTCTGCAGTGCACCTGAGAATAGAGACAGAGCAGTGCATCGACTTCTGTGAAAGAGAAAAGTCACCCCTCCTAGCAAAGGAAAAAAATACCAGTACCTGATCTCTGCCTGGTCTTTGTGATGGTCTCTTTGAAATGGCCGCTGCAAACTGCTCCCAGAACAAGTGCAGCATTTCTGAGCATGTGCACTGTCTCTTTTTAACCTTCTCTGAAAGAGGTTATTACTATGGGGAGATTTCTGCCATGGCAACAATGCAGAGCACTGCAGCACGCAGCACAGATTTAAAGAGGCACAGGCTGCCTCTTCCAGGGCTGGGGAACGATCTCTCTGACCTACCTGCTCTGGACAAGATATGTAAAGCTGGGATGTTTGATTCATCTCCCTTGAAGACTGCTGAAAGGTTTCCCTGATGTCTGCTCAGCTGGATGTGGTGCCTGATGCAAGCAACTTGCTTCCCTAGCACCTGAAAATGACCATGACAAATTACACCTGCTTTATGGGGAACCAGGAAAAAAACATGGAATTGCACTCAGGGACTGCAGGACACACCAAAGGCCAGGACTCAGCCCACAGCCTGCCATCTCAATGGTTCCAAGGTACAGGGATCATACCCACCCCTGCCTGCTTTCCTGCCTGTTTCTGTGATCTCAACCTCAGGGCTGCCAGGAAGAGCTGTAGGGGTGCAGACACTTGAACTCCGAGTGGGAACCTGAGTCTGAACTCATAGTAAGCTTCATTTGCACCCCTGTTTTCTAGCCTGCACCCTTTAAGTGCCCCACAAGCTCCAGAACATCACTGGCAGTGCTTGGGCTGAGTGCAACTCAAGAGAACCTTTCAAGGGCAGGGCTTTTTCCTATCTATTTAGCCTACACACAGCACTGTTACAGACCAAAGCCACAGGGAGCTACCACAAGCCGAAGAGGGATTTTTTTACAAAGGCATGGAGTGACAGGATGAGGAGTAATGGCTTCAATCTGGAAGAGGCTGGGTTAAGAGGAGACATGAGCAAGAAATTCTTCCCCAGAAGGGCAGTGAGGTACTGGAATAGGATGTCCAGAGAAGCAGTGGAGGCTCCAAGCCTGGCAGGATTCAAAGGCAGGTTGGATGGGACCTTGAACAAGCTGATGTAGCAGGAAGTGTTCCTGCCCATGGCAGAGCAGTTGGAGCTAGATGACCTTGAAGGTCTCTTCCAACTGAAACCATTCTGTAATTCCATGATCCTTACTATGCTGCTGTATGGAGTTGCAGCACCCATGAGCAGAGTCAAGAGAAGCTTAATTATAGCACTGCCACCCTTAAACATCACAGAAATAGAAAGAAGGGGAAAATAGTTTTTAGAGTCTTTTCTTTGGGGCAAACAAGATGCAGCATTTCTTGCAGAGACAACCACACAGGAATTGGTCTCATTAAGTATCTGCCTATACCCAAACTACAGATGCAGAACTTTACTCATGATCATTTTCAGCCAGCTGATCTCATACCTTGGTTTCTCTTCCTGATAAGTAACATAAATATAACACATGTAGCTCTGGGTATATACTATACATATTACTTTTATTAACCTATGCTCTTGAGGATTCCCAGCAAATGTGTACCTAAAGCCTCTCCTTTCTCTGTCACAACAGTAACACCAAGCAGCCAGCCCTAGTAGCTTGGGTATTAGCATTGATTCATTCCCCTGACTTCATCAAATACAACTTCAAAGTCTCCAGCCATTCTCAGCTGGCAAATTTCTTGTTCCAAGCATCTCATACCAACCACTGGTATGTCCCAAATCTGCTTGTCCTACAAGAAACAGCTTCCTTTTAAAGCATTTTAACCACATTTCATTTTGATTCACTTCTCCTCATTCTGTAAACATCAGCTTTCTTTTCACTGAAGCTAATCTTTTCTCAACTGGGAAATACCAGTTCACCAAGGAGAAGACCCCACAAAGGGGGTAAAGGCTCCATTCTAGGATTTCTTTTTTTTTTTTAGTTTATAATCTTTGTCTTTCTGCTTCAAAACTATCTCCTTTTTAAACCTAAGATTAACAGAGCAAGAACAAATGTCATGCTCAGCTCATGGAAGTGCAGAGCGGGAGCAACTCTCAAGAGCATTGGGGCACATCACAGGATCACATCCTCACCAGAATATTACAAACCAAATGAAGTTCTTCTTTCTCCTAGCTCCCTCATGCACAAAGCATGTGTGGCACAGATGTTGACCCCAGGGACCCCAAAACTGGAAGCACAGACCAGAACTGGTACAACAGGCTATCAATTCACTGGTGCAGCAGTGGCTATGGGGCACCTCAGGCTGAGCATGAAAAGTGACATTCGAGTGAGAGCTAGGACATCCTGACTCCCCAGATGCTCTGGGAGAGCATTGCTGAGGTAAGCAGAGAGAATTTATGGTTTCTTTTTACAATGAAGTCCAACACAACGAATTTTTTTTTCCCCCAAGATCCCCACCAGCTACCAAGCATCAAAGTCCTGTTTCTGAAATTCCAGTGTTTCATTTTGGTAGCACTTTCTGATACTATAAATATTTCAGGGGGTGCTATGAGAAAAGCTCAAGGCTTTACATCTAAGCTTCCTCACTGCTTGGTCTCTCTTTAGCTCTTAAATTTAATACTCTCCTCAATAAAGAGAACAGATTCTGTCACTTCTCCTGCAGACACTTTTATGCTTCCTCACAGCCTGCCCTCTAAATCCATGTAAAAATCTCCCCACAAGGTACCATCTTGTCTTCCCATCAAATCCTCTTTTAAGCTTTACCTCTGCCACAAACGCTGCCAAGCTCTGCTGCCTGGTAGAGCCTGGGAAGGAAGCTGGCTGTGGCTGCTGCTATGGAAATGTACTCTTCAGCCCAGCATCTCACACCTCTGCCGAGCCCCACCTTGTCATCCCAATTTAATCCCAGGCTGGGATAGCCTGAGGGCAAGGGTGTGTTTGCACTTGTTGGCACAGCACCACGAGGCTGAAGTGTTGATTGAGGTCGTCAGGCATATGTGGTGAATAATAATGTCAAACTAGCTGCAGCTGATCACGTTGTCCCACTCTGATATATGAGCTATTCATGAGGCAAGCCTCTTATTCTTTTCCTTCCAATGTAAAGCTCTTGGGAAGTGTCAGAGTGACCAGCTTAAGAAGCCAGGCTTTCCTTTGTTCCCTGAACAGGCCTTGTCTGTCTTGGTAGCAGCAAGCAAATGTAGTTTTTCCACCTTCCACTCTCCTCACCAAGAATTTCAGGAATAATTTCCTTGTGGGTGCCTCCAATTTCCTGCAGTCCCTGTCTGTCAGAGCAGGGCTCATCTGAAATCATTCCAAGCCTCAAAAGTCTGGAATTTCAGTGCAGCACTAAGACTGGGCTCATGTCCAAGTCTGACATCTCCACACAGCTCTTAGGGAGCCCTGCACTGTCAGAACAACTTACTGTTTTTTGGATGAGATGATAAACTGAGGTCAAATCTTTCAGCATCCCTCTGTGAGTTAGACAGGACTGTGGTTCCAGCCAGGTTTCTGCAGGAATACACTCCTCCTTTTTGAGGAGAGCAAAATCAAGCACTTCCAGAGCAGCAGTGTGTAGCCCTCTTAATCCTGAACCTCAGGAGTGCCTCTCATTGTTATCACTTAGACCTGCAAAGCTGCTGGTCTCCAAACTCCAGGCTTGCTGGGAAAATGAAGAAATAAAAGCATATGCTGAAATTTAAACACTCTGAGAAAGGAAAATACATTTCCTGGTTGACTATCAATTATTTTATTAGTTGGACTGTTTGTACTCACTCAACTAGTAAATTTATTGGAGAAAGCATCAGATGGATCTGTTTAAAGGCTGTAATTAAGCCCAGGCAGGAGTCATTAGATGATTAAAAAAGCCTGCAGCTTCCCATTAGCTAACAGCAACCAACAAAATGAGGAGTTTTATGGACCAGGCCTAGCTCTAAGTGTAAAAGTATCTTGAAGAGCAACAGCAAGCCCTCTGCTGAGCAATCCCATTTTCATGCTGTAGAATGCTGTACTTGGAAATTCATTCCTTCCAAGCTAGATTTGAAAACTGCCTCTTGCCAAACATAGAAGTTAACTGAGAATTCAACTGCCACCTTTTGTGTTAAAATGGGCTTTGAAGATTGATTATGCCATGAGTCACCTTTTATCTTGATATCAGCCATTTAAGCTGCTGCAGGCTGTGCTCTTTGTGCTAGCACTTTTTACCCGGGTGCAAAAGCGACTGGATACTGTAGTGTGGGCTGCTTCTGAACCAGTGAATTCTGACTTTTCCATCTTCTAACCAGTGTTAAATTGTAAATGCCACTGGAGATAGTGGGGAGGGTATAAAGGTACAGAAAAGAATATTACAGAATGTTGGAAGGACTCTTCAAGACCATCCAGTTCTAACCCTCTGCCAGGTGTCCCCTGCAGGGACACCTTCCACTGGAGCAGCTCACTCAAGCCCCCATCCAACCTGCCTTTGAACAGTCTTAGAGTATCCATAGCTTTTCTGTGCAACCTGCTCCAGTGCTTCATCACCCTCCCAGGGAAGAATTTCTTCCTCATGGCTAAATAATTCAGATACTGTCATCATGGCATCCTGTGGGAGGAAGTGATTCTGTAGTGTGCAGTAAAGCTGCTCTGTAAACAAGAAGCAGCACATTGTGAATGCCTCATTTGAGCTATATGGTTTAAATCTGGCTTGAGTAGCTGGTTCCCAAAAGCAAGAGCAAACTGATGATTATCAAGGTAAAAAAACCCCTTGTGTTAATGGCCCAGCTTCATCTGGCCATGCAAATGTTTTAAAAACACCTTTGTTGCACCAGCAGAAAGCAAGCCCTGAGGAGATGTTTGGGCACTGTTCATGGCAGCCCAGACTATGTTGGCATTTCCATCTGACATGCAGTCGTGTCAGCTTTAAGTGGAGCTGTGAGCTGCAGATGCTTTGAAGGGAAGGGATAGAAGAAGAGAGATGCCACTTCAGAACAGAACCCCTGCTGAATGTCTATACAGTCTATACAGGCCTGAGATTTACTAGTCAAGACAATTTCCCAGCCACACGGACACCAAGGGAGGGAGAGAACATACTGAAGTGCTCTCAATCCTTTATCCTTCAAGCTCTGAACAGAAATACTTCTCTTTACCAGCCAAAGTGGGAAATGGGTGTTCCTGGGCATCCTTCCAGAAGGCTCTGAACTGATGCACTCAGGCAGCAAAATTCATCTGGTGCATTCATGTCCTTTTCACCTCGGTCTCTGCACTGCACAAAGTATCTGCCCTACCGGGCTGCTCCACTGAATGCCCACTGGGCTCTTGTCTACTTACCAAAGTACCTAAGCAGCAACAACTGCCAGGTGCTATTGGCTCAGGCTTTTTGCAATCATTGCTGTTAATAAAAGTGTTAAGCTCCACAGCAATCACTGAACTGTTTTGGTTGGAAAAGACCTTTAAGATAATCAAGCCAAACCATACTCTAACTCCACCAAGACCAGTGCTTAAATCACAACCCTCAGCACCACCTCTACATGGCTTTTAAATACCTCCAGAGTATAGTGACTCAAAACCACTGCCCTGGGCAGCATGTTCCAGGTCTCAACAACCCTTAGAGTGAAGTAAGGTTTCCTAATATCCAACCTAAACCTCCCCTTGGGCAACTTGAGGCTATCTCATCCTATCACTTAAAACTAGGGAGAGAAAAAGCAACCCCCGCCTCACTCCAACCTCCTGTCAGGGAGGTCTCCTCTCAACCTCCTCTTCTCCAGACTAAACACCCTCAGTTCCCTCAGCTGCTCCTCACCAGACCTGCTCTCCAGACCTTTCAACAGCCTCTTTGCCCTTGTCTGGACCTCCTCCAGCACCTTAATGTCCATCCTGTAATGACTGCCCCAAAACTGAACCCTGAAGGTGTGGCCTCACCAGTGCTGAGCATGGAGGCACAATCACTTCCCTGGCTGGTCTCTCTCACCTGGGCAGCCACTCTGCCCCAAGCCTGAAGTGTTCATGGGGTTGTTGTGGCAGACCCAGCACTTGGCCTTGTTGAACCTCATACAGGCCTGGCCAGGTCCCTCTGCAGAGCTTTCCTACCCTCAAGCAGGTCAATACTCCCACCCAACTTGGTATCACCTGCAAACTCACTGAGGGTGCTTTTGATCTCTTCATCCAGCTAGGTGTCCCCTCTATGAAATGTAACCTTTCTTCACACTTCCAGAAGTCATTCAGGCTGTCATTGAAACAAAGGAATAAAATGGCCACTCCTGCATCTGTCCCTGTTTCTATTTCAAGGTGATAAACAGTTGATATCACAGAAGTTCTCAGCAGCATTCCTTAGTCAGCATGATTGTTCTGGACTTGCTGGCATTCCGACAAACTGAGCCAGGAAGGTTATTTAGGAGCTCAGAGCTAGGATGGATGGAAAGCAGACAACATGCTGCCACCTTTTGGTTACAGCCATGAGAACAGATATTGTCTGGACAACCCTGCCCAGTGGCAACTGAAAGGCATCTGTGCTTGTCTTCTCTAACAACAACCTCAAAGAACAGCTTGCCCAGGGTTGAGGCCCTGTCCCTGCAGACATTTAAGATTGGACTTGATGTGGCCCTGGGCAACTTGATCTACTTGGAGATGTTGCTGCTGATTGTAAGGACAAGATGGCTCTGAAGGTCCCTTCCAACCTGATGCAATCTGTGAAAGTCCATCTAGTGCATGGAGCATCCCTTCATGTTCTAAACTCTTGCTATGAGCTTAGCTCACACAGTTCACACTTCTTCAGCCTTGTTTGGGCTAATTAATGATCAACCAATAATTAAACGTTTCTCTCACTTAAAACATCCAGACTTGAGTTCACACATAAAATTAATGATTTGCATGACCAAAAATGCAAAACTAATGGTTTTATCAATCAATGATTTATCATTTCTCACACTTAAAGCACATAGGCTTGACTTCACACTTTAAATTAATGATTTGCATCACTGAAAATGAAAACTAACAGTTTGCATCTCCCTGCCCATGGCAGAGGGTTGGAACTAGATGATCTTAAAGATCCCTTTCAATCCAAACCATACTGGGATTCTATGATTCCAAACTGATTTGAGGAACACAGCTGCAGAAACAGATACAAGATCTTAGAATCATAGAATGAACCAGGTTGGAAGAGACCTCCAAGATCAGCCAGTCCAACCTAGCACCCAGCCCTAGACTATGGCACTAAGTTTCCCATCCAGGCTTTTCTTGAACACCTCCAGGGACGGTGACTCCACCACCTCCCCGGGCAGCCCATTCCAATGCAAATCACTCTCTCTGCCAACAACTTCCTCCTAACATCCAGCCTAGACCTCCCCTGGCACAGCTTGAGACTGTGTCCCCTTGTTCTGTTGCTGGTTGCCTGGCAGAAGAGACCAACCCCACCTGGCTGCAGCCTCCCTTCGGGTAGTTGCAGATGGCAATGAGGTCACCCCTGAGCCTCCTCTTCTCCAGGCTGCACACCCCCAGCTCCCTCAGCCTCTCCTCACAGGGCTGTGTTCCAGGCCCCTCACCAGCTTTGTTGCCCTTCTCTGGACATGTTCCAGTATCTCAGCATCTCTCTTGAATTGAGGAGCCCAGAACTGGACACAGCACTCAAGGTGTGGCCTGACCAGTGCTGAGTACAGGGGAAGAATAACCTCCCTCTTCCTACTGGCCACACTGTTCCTGATCCAGGCCAGGATGCCATTGGCTCTCTTGGCCACATGGACACTGCTGCCTCCTGTTCAGCTCCTCTCTACCAGTACCCCCAGGTCCCTCTCTGCCTGGCTGCTCTCCAACCACTCTGTCCCCAGCCTGTAGCCCTGCTTGGGGTTGTTGTGGCCAAAGTGTAGAACCTTGCACTTGGCCTTGTTAAATCTCATGCCATTGGCCTCTGCCCACCCATCCAGCCTGTCTAGGTCCCTCTGCAGGGCTCACCTACCCTCCAGCACATCAACACCTGCTCCTAGCTTGGTGTCATCTACAAACTTACTGATATTGGACTCAATCCCCTCATCCAGATCATCAATAAAGATGCTCATCTTATGGATGAGCAGTTGTGAAAATAAGTTACTGCATGGCATAACTTATGTTTGGCTCTTGGTATGGACATCCATAGTGAAGGCAGTCTGGCACTTGCATTATTAGGTTCATTAATCAGGGTGTTACAGCTGTTAACCTTAACTGCTGGAGCGAGGTTTCCTCTGCTGGCTGACTGCTGAGGACCTGAAAGGTGTTTTGTCTGCTTGTTTATTCTCCAGGAGAACAAAAGGTGGAAGAGCACCCATCTTAATAAAACAAATGCAAGGCCGTTCTGTTAAAAACGTTTGTGCACCTTCTAGTTTGAAGCTAAGCCTCAGGATCTAGCTCTCTGTGTCAGGATCTAGCTCTCTGTGTCAGGGATGTGCTTCTCACAGCTCCTGTGAGTTGCTGCACACATTTGGGCCAAGTGACAAGCCTCTGGAAGCCTCAGCTTTGTGAAGTCTTCTGGGAGCTTGTGAGCTCAGGTCCCTGAATGTTCTGTTACTCTCAGCTCCCATTTACCAGTGGATCTGTACATTTACTGCACATACAGGTTCCCTGAGTGTTCTCCAGGATGGGGCACAAAAGTCCATCAGACTTCATCTTCTGTTTCTCAGCCTTTCCCCTTGGCATACAGGTAACATAAAGGGGGATCCTGTCTGCCTGTACTGCAGATGGGGCAGGAATTCCCCAGCCATCACTGAAGCAGCATTGGTAAACCTGTGATGCCTTACACCAGTGACACCTTGGTGAAGCCCCTGATGCTCTGGGACTACTTAATAGGGTGCTAAGGGTCCCTTGGGTGGAACACCAGGACAATATACCCTAAGGGTGCCTGGCCATGAAATCACCCTAAAGGACATTGCTCATGCAACCTGTGCAGGCTGCACTCTGGTGCATCTCCCACCTGGAGTAGCCTCAGTCACTCAGCCATGAACACAGCTGTGCAGCAGACTGAGCTGGGGCCTTATGCCATAGCATGCCGTTGTTGTCACACTTCACACATGGGTGCTCATGCAAAATGTCCCTGTGTCAGGGAAGACCTGCAGACCAACGTGCTACTGGTGTCACCCTACACTGTCTGCTGAACCATACTCCAAAAGGGCACCCTTGTACCCTGAGGAGTTCCATTTAGAGGAGTATCCAGAGGCCCACAGATATGGAAAAAAAACACTAGGAATTCTCTTGTTCAGGCACTGACAATCCCAGCACTCAACAGCTTCACAAGCACTGCCACATAAAGATCAGGAAGGCTGTTCTTAGGAATTTTGAGGCAAAACAACCCCCACCTACATGTTATCACTTCTTCAGGGAGTTTAGCTACATAACACATCAGGAAGAGGAAGAGAGGAACTGATTTTATCTTGCTCTTTTTAAGGAGTGCATTGATTTGCCATGCAGTGTCATGCTTAATCTCTCAGGGTATCCTGTTATCTTCCACAGATCAGGAAATGCCATTAGCAATCTGGGCCAGTGGTGGGAAACACTGAGACGCATCCTTCCAGAGGTCAGTCAGACCCCTTTTTCCTACCAGTAAATTCTCCTGAGACTCTTGGCAACCAGAATTCCTTCTCCCAGTCTCAGCATTCATCCTCCATGCACCTCACAAACTGTTTTTCACCTATCTTCTAAGGGCAGGTCTTTTTAGCCATTTACCCTACCTGTTCAGCACCATTACAGGCAAAGAGACATGGGAGGGCTACAGCATGAAGTGGTAGGATGAGAAGTGATGGCTTCAGACTGGAAGAAGGTGCATTTAGATGAGACATCAGGAAGAAATTGTTCTCCATGGGAGTAGTGAGACACTGGAGCAGGTTGCCCAGAGAAGCTGTGGAAGCTCCAAGCCTGGCAGTGTTCAAAGGCAGGCTGGATGAGGCCTTAAGCAAGCTGGTCTAGCAGGAGGTGTCCCTGCTCATGGCAGAGGGGTTGGAACTGGATGATCTTTAAGGTCCCTTTCAGTGCAAACCATTTGGTGATGTGATTCTATGAATAGAATCCCTTGAACCCCTTATGTGCAAAGCAAAGCCCCTGCTTCTGTCACATCATCCTAAGCAGAGATGATTTGAGGCACCAGGCATCTGCAACTACATGGCTTTGAAGGAGCCAGTTTACATGTATGCAGCACTTTTTAGGTCCTAGTGGTTTTTTAACCTCCCTAATGGTTTTTAATTTGGCTCACTGTTATGCCTGATTAATGATATTTGTACTGCTCCCAGGGATTGTGCTCTTGCTTATTAAGAGGTAATTGAGGAGCTAATTGAGCTCTGCCTTCGTAGCTGTGTGTTCCACACAACTATTCAAGCTCCTCCTTTTTGTACAGAAACACAGTGAAAACCCTGAATGCATTAAAGAGGCTGCAGTGGCTAGAATTCCAGCTACAAATATGAGAGTAGAAATAAAGCTGCAGTAAAGCTCAGTTATCCACCCTTACAGAAACGTTTGGGTCAGCAGGAGGGGGGATTCTGTGGTGATACCCAACCTACTGCTTTGTCTGCCTTCTTGGGCTGGCCCCTGTCACACTTGCAGGGCCCACAGCCTGAAGCCTTGTTGGCTCAGAAAATGCCATCCTTCCCACTGCAGGATGAGAGGCTGATGGTGTGTTTGGTGCACATGCCTCAGTGCTTCCCAAAACACAAGAAAAGCAGCTTCTTCTTTGCCGAGAGCTCAATGCCAACCCCGGTCTGACATCTCTGCTGTCAGGGTACCGCTCCTCAGCTTGCCAGGAAGATGATCAAAGGGCTGCAGCACCTCTCCTAGGAGGACCAATAGATAATTTACTCACACAGAAATTCTTGGCTCTAAAACTCCCACACTGGCAAAAGGCAGTTTCACAGCACCTAAGAGCTGCAGACCCTCAGCATTTTGGATATCAGTAAAAGCCTGCAGAAGAGGAGGCTCAGGGCAGAGCTCATTGCTGTCTACAACTACCTGAAAGGAGGCTGTAGCCAGGTGGGGTTGGTCTCTTCTGTCAGGCAACCAGCAACAGAACAAGGGGACACAGTCTCAAGTTGTGCCAGGGGAGTTCTAGGCTGGATGTTAGGAGGAAGTTGTTGGCAGAGAGAGTTGTTGGCTTTGGAATGGGCTGCCCAGGGAGGTGGTGGAGTCATCATCCCTGGAGGTGTTCAAGCAAAGCCTGGCTGAGGCACTTAGTGCCATGGTCTGGTTGATTGGCTAGGGCTGGGTGCTAGGTTGGACTGGCTGATCTTGGAGGTCTCTTCCAACCTGGTTGATTCTCTGATTCTAAGAATAACACTCCATACAAAGCTATAATGAGGAAACAAAGCATCTCAGCCACGATTGCTCTGCTGGCTTAGAGAAAGCAGGGCTGTAAACACCCTCCTTTAGAGGAAGAAGGTTGTACAGAAAACGTTTTCATTCAAGAAAAACCCTGAAGTGAATTTCCCAGGCACTCCTACAACTCCCCTGCTTTAATTTCAATTAGTAAGACACCGAAATGAACCATTTACACCACACTTGAAAAACTCCTTCGAGTCTTCTGGGATTAAGGCAATTGACTCATTTCTCACACTTAGCTAACAACGAACTGACTCACCAGGGAATATGAACACACACACACACACACACACACACACACACACTACCCAGCCCCCGGGTTCTGAGTGCCTACTGCTGGAGTTACACAGGTTAACTTCCTACACCTCTGAAAAGTACCCAGCACAAAAGTCTCTGGGGAGAAAAGGAGGGAAAAGACACTCAGGGAAGTCATAGCATCACCCAGGGGGTTCACTGAGAGAGTCATTGGACACTGGAATGGGCTGCCCGGGGAGGTGGTGGAGTCGCCGTCCCTGGAGCTGTTCAAGGCAGGATTGGACGTGGCACTTGGTGCCATGGTCTGGCCTTGAGCTCTGTGGTAAAGGGTTGGACTCGATGATCTGTGAGGCCTCTTCCAACCTTGGTGATACTGTGATACCATCTGGCACCACGTAGGCAAGCTGCCTTAGCTGGTTTGGGTGGGATAGCCAAGAACTCGCGGGACTTAAGGAAAACACAGAGGTAGGTGCACTTTAAGGCATTATTAGGTGCACTTTAAGGCATTATTAGCTCTATTAAACTCCCCACGGTGATGGGAGGGGTAAAAAGAGGCCTTTTTAATGCAGGTTGAGGGGAGAGAGAGAGTGAAAAAGATGCTAGCAGGGGCCTGGGTTGTGTGTGCTCTCAGAGACATGGGGGCCGTGAGGGTAGATTTAGACTGGCGATTAGGAAGAAATTCTTTGCGGTGAAGGTAGTGAGACACTGGAGCAGGTTGCTCAGGGTTGTGGATGCCTCCTCCCTGGATGTGTTCAGGGCCAGGCTGGATGAGGCCTTAAGCAACCTGGGCTGGCGGGCGGTGTCCCTGCTCATGGCACAGAGGTGGAAGTAAATGACCGTGAGGGTCCCTTCCACCCCAGAGCGCTCTCAGGACGGACCCGCGGCGCTCGGCCAAGCGCGGAGGCCCGGAGCGGAGGGCGGGCGGCAGCCGAGCCCTCAGCCGCTCTCCCGCCGCCAGCGAGCGCGGCAGCTTCCGGGCAGGGCGGGGAGAGCGGCAGCCGGCGGCGGGAGGAGAGCAGCGTCCGCCGAGGGGACGGGCAGGCTCCGGCCGGCCGCCGGGCTGTGGCGCTCGGCCCCGCTGTGGCTCGGCACCCCGCTTCTGACTCTCAGCACCCCGCTTCTGACTCTCAGCACCCCGCTTCTGACTCTCAGCACCCCGCTTCTGACTCTCGGCCCCTTTCTGCCCAGGGGAGCCCTGGAGCAGTTGGGGCGCATCGCACGCAGGAAGCACTCGGGGTCGGTAGCGTGGCGCCATCTTGCCGTACGGAGGAGAGCGCTGGCGGCCGCCATTTTGCAGCCGAACGAGCGATGAGATGAGAGCAGCCTCGCTGTTCTCCGCCGCCTGGGAGCTGCCATTTTAGGTTACGGCAGCCTCTCCGCATCCCATTGGACGCTGCCGTTGTGGATGACGATCGAGACGGCGACCCGCAGGGGGCCTCACCTCCTCCCTGCCTCCCTTTAGGTGTCTTTATAAAATGCCCGTGGAGAATCCCCTCTTTTTTCGCCCCGCTCCCAAGATGGCGTCGATGCGGGAGAGCGATACTGGCCTGTGGCTGCACAACAAATTGGGCTCCACAGACGAGCTGTGGGCGCCGCCGAGCATTGCCTCGCTGCTCACGGCTTCGGTGATCGACAACATCCGCCTCTGTTTCCACGGCCTTTCTTCGGCCGTCAAGCTTAAGCTACTGCTGGGGATGCTGCACCTGCCCCGCCGGGCTGTGGATGAGGTGAGAGCTGGGAGCTTGCGCGGGAAGCTTAACCGAAGCGCTGTGCGTCTGTATGAGGGGGAGAAGTCGGTTGGTGATGGCGTGAGGGTAGAAGAAGGGGCAGCGCCGGCACCACCTCCCCCTCCGCCCTTTTCCACATGGAATCTGCGGGGAGGGGAGACCCTGGGGCGCGGCCTCACGCTGCCCTGCTCGGGGGCAGCCCAGCAGCGGCTGCTCCGCCAGGGTCGGAGGTGAACGCTGAGGTTGGCCCCGCCGTCAGCCCCGTTTTTCCCCTGCAGCCTCTTTTTGGGCGGGGAGAGGGAGGGAGAAGGTCTGGGCCGGTAGAGCGGTCCGCCGAGGCCCAGCTCTGAGGACTGGGTCCAGAGCGCTCAGACTTCCCGTGATAAGGGAGTGAGTGAAGTGGAAGCTTTGCTGCTGCCTCTCCCCTTCGGGGAACCCCTAGCACTAGGATTTGAAGAGTGGTTTTGGCCACGAACTCGTAGGGCTGCGATTCGATGCGGTTTGAGTGCCTTTGGGCAAGCGGTCTGGGGTCAGGACGGGATCGTTCAGCAACAGTCCTGTGCATTAGGCTTCCTTCACCCTCCTTCCTTAACTCTGGCAGCTGCATAGATGTCCCAAGTCGAACATCTCGGCTGTAGGAAGGACAGCAGCAAGTGCTGAAAGTTTGGGAATGGAAGATCTGGGGTCTGCACTGAACACCGCTTTCCCCCACCTTCTCGCAGTCAGGTCTTGCTTGAGGAGAACTGCCCTTTCTTAACCCCACCCTGCTTCTCTTTACCTTTCTGGGAACAGCTAGTGCTTGCCTTTGTGCTACCCCCAGCTCATAAGCTGGCTGGCTGGAGTCTGAGCTGGCTCTGCAAGCTTATTCACTTGGCCCTGGACCATACCTCATCTGCAGCTGGCTTATTCTTACCAGTAGGCAGCTGCTGATATTTGGGGCAGTAATTGGAGAATGTTTGGGAAACATTGATGTTCTTTCAGCTGGGTTTGAGGTATTGCTCTCCTGCTACTACCATGCCTGGTACTGGTTCCTGGTAACAATCACTGAGGTGGTGGGTAGTTAATCCTCACCACCTTGGGTAGAGTATCCTCAGCTGTGCTTGAAGCACTCTCATGGCTAGGACACAGCTGCTGCTTAGGCTTAATACACATCTATCCTAGGCAGGGTGTGGAGGGATGGTATTTAACTTGGATTACTGTGTACTCAGTCTACTTCTAAACTAAAAAATGCCCTAGCATCACGGTTAAGCAGCAGTTTAGTGTTTATTGGTGGCTGTCCTGCCACATGTGCTTGTGCGATTGTTTGTTGTCACCTGAAATTGCTGTCACTTGGAGAAAGATCTTGTTCAGCAAGTTTAATGTTTAAAACATGATACTCGTGTTCAGTGCCTGTCCTGTGCACAAGCTGTCAGTCTTGTCTGTGACAAATGCAGCTGTATTTTGGACAACCAGCCAAGGCCAGAAAGGGGGATGGGAAGCTGTGCATAAGCTCCTGTGAACTGAGTATGCAAAATTCTTCTGCAGTAATGTGAAAATCCAAGTAGCCTGGGATAAATTAGTGTTGTATTGTTTAGAGAAAGCTAAGAAACCAGTGATGTGCTGAGGCAGAAAAGAGCTTCAGAAAGCTTAAGGACCTTCATAAATTACATTTATGCCAATCCCACGAGGGAATGGAATTCAAGGCAGCAGAAATAATTTGTGGAAGTACTGCAAGAGCATTTACTGGGTGGGTAAAAACTTTTAAAACTTGATTCCAAGGAAGGTTGTAGCCAGCAACTTTACTTGATCTGTGCATTTGTTAGCTGTGGACATGAAGTGTTTCAAGGAAGAGCAAGTCAGTTGCAGTGTAGCCTTAAAGTGATCTGTTGTATTTCAAATATAAACCAACTCCTGTTGCTGCTTTGAAAAATAAAGTTGTGGGATTATTCACTTCTTTGGCAGACTTTGTGAATTCAGATAGACTTCATTTTTCATCACACACAGAGCACAGTCTAGGGATTTAGCACATTTTAATTCATTTTCTTTGCAATGTATCTGTATTATTTTACATTTAACCTGCACCATTATTTCAGGGCTGTGTGATTGATGATGATTTTTCTTAATGGAGAGGATGGGTTTAAAAAAAAAGCTGCAAATGAAAACCTCATGAGGCAGAAACCTTTAACATTGCTAGCAGGTCTGCTATTATCATTACAGACTTCCTTCTATAGATGGTAAAAATAGCTGCTGTAAGCAGATTGCAGGCAGATGTTTTTTATAGGGTACTCATCATTTGTGGTGAGTTTACTGAAGTAGGTTGAAATTGAAGATTTATGTAACTTTCTGTCAAGTTTTTGACTGTTTTAACTGGTGTTAGGTACATTACATATGACACTTAGAATATATATACATGTTTGTGTTCACGATGTCTGCTCTGTGCCCATCCACATTATCCTCAGTGGATTGTGGAGTGTCTTTGTGCTTGTAAAAATGCACAAGCAACCTACACTGGTAGCTTGAAAATGAATGACTTAGCTAAAATGGTGAAACTTAACTGTAAAAGGACTTCCTTAGTCACTTTGGAAAGTCCTGTGTGTGTTTTCCATGCCAATGTCTATTGATCGTTTGTGAGAAGCACTGAGCTGGCATTTGGGTACTTAATAATATTGGAAAATATATTGCATCAGCTCTGTAAAGCTTTGGCATTCTCAGTAGTAGATGCAGGAGGTATTAGTTTTGTTACTGTAATGATATTCTCCTCTGTAGATAACATTTAACTTATTTTCTCTTTAATGTTTTTCCCCCCATTTTCTGTATAATAACACTTTCACTGAGGTGCAGAATCGCATGAAACCATTTGGGAGTAAACATCTGGGTAAAAAGTTATGTAGGAATCAAGAGAATTGTGGTAGTGCACAGTTCAGAGTATAATTTGCTGTTGGTCCTCTCTCAATCTCTGTGGAAGCTTCAGTCTAGACAAGTGAGGCTTCAATGAGCTCTCTTGAAAGCTCAGTCCTTAAATGGTTTCTGTCTCAAATGTAATAGCCTTCAATTTTCATCATGTTTTTATTCAACACTAATACCATATAGCTATAAGTGACTTAATTCTCATAATACTAGTGTGGGATAGGTAACAAAGCTAATTTTTTATCCTACTATGAACAAAATTACTGCTCATTTGTTCCTGCTGACTAATAAGAATAATTGGCTCCCACTTTCCTTTTCAGTGTTTCGTAGGCAGTTATCAGAAATATCCTTTTCCGCTGTAATTCTTTGGGCAGAAGTTACCAATTCTTGAATCTCCCAAACCCCCCCAGCTTGTCATCTGCTAAAATTTCTGGATAATTGTACTTACTTGAAATGATGCTCAGTGTAGTGCTGGCCAGCTTCGATTGTGATTTTGGCAGAACAGTTTATAGAATCCTAGAATGGTTTAGGTTGGAAGGAACCTTCAAGACCATCTAGTTCCAGCCATCCTACCATGGGCAGGGACACCTCCTGCTAGAGCAGCATGCTCAAGGCCACATCCAGCCTGCCTTTGGAAACTGCCAGGCTTGATGGCTCCACAGATGCTCAGGGCAACTTGTTCCAGTGCCTCACCACATTATGGGGAAGAATGTCTTCCTCATGTCTTGTCTCAATCCATCTTCTTCCAGTTTGAAGCCATTACCCCTCATCTATGCCTTGTACAAAGTTCCTCTCTGTCTCTCCTCTGGCCCACTCCAAATGCTGGAAGGCTTCTCTAAGGTCTCCCTACAGCCTTCTCCAGGTTGAACAACCCCAGCTCTCTCAGCCTCTTCGCATAGCAGAGCTGCTGCAGTCCTCTGATCATCTTCATGACCTCCTCTAGACTTGCTCTAACAGTTTGGTGCCCTGGTGCTGGACACAGGACTTCAGGCAGTGTCTCAGCAGAGCAGAGGGACAGAATCTTCTCCCTCAAGTTGATTCTTGAATTACATCTGATTTTTTTTGTTATACTCCTGTTACCTGATTCACAGTGACAAGCCCAATTTTCCTTTGTGCCAACATTATTTGCTCAAGCTTAGTCTGTGATGTTCCAACCAAGTCTGGAATGAGGGTGGTGTGCTTCTGTGCCTTATGAATTGTCTTAAGAGGAAAACCCCCATCCCAGCAGGGCCTGTCTCTTTGTTACAGTAGCTGTGAGAGTGTGAAAGGCAGGTCCAATTCTTGTTGTTTCCTTATGTGAATCAGGAGTCCTCTGTCCCTGCAAGTGGGAGTTGTATTGTGGACATGTATTGCCTTTCCCTCCCTGCTCAGAGCAGCAGGTTGCTGACATCTCTCTGGCCTGCATTTAATTCTTCTGTCATGAGACATATATTCTAATCTACTCATGGCTACTTCTCCTTTTTGTGATTAAAATACAAAGCATACACAGAAGTGGTGTTTGATCCACCCTAGCTTTGTATCCCATAAATATTCATCCAGTGCTTTTAGCTTAATGAAAATGCTCTATGATATTACAGGTATCTATTCAACATTCTCTGTGGCCTCTTAGAGTTAAACTTAACTGGCTTTTTGCCAACTGTTGATGCATAGGCACATCTTAATTTAGACATAATGTAAAGCGAATTAATGGGGATCCTGTGCAAGAAGCCATCTTGGAGCTATCACTTTGTGTGTTTCTAGTGGCATTTCTTCTTTACTCCTTCCCATGGCTCTGTTTATGTATTCTTTCTGCACAGCCATCTCTCATCAGCCTTTGTTGCTGATCCCAGACCTTTTTCCATCCTGCCTGATCTTTTAGATCTTGTTAGATGTTTTGGGTCATACCCTAGGTTGTTTTGTTTGTTTTGTTTCATTGTTTTCTGCCAGCAGGCTGAGAAAAAGCCTTAAGATTCAAAAGTTTTGGATTAGAGAAATGCCAGAACATGTTGCATCAGATCTTGACATTCATGCTTAACAAGATAGTGGCTGGAGATGATTTGGACTCTTTGTGACCCAGTGTTACACTCTTATACAATTAAGAGCTTGAGATGATGGCTGTGCCCTGTAAAGTAACAGAAAATATAACTGGGATTCTCTGTTACTTTGGGTTGCATTTCATGCATTCTAAAACTAGAAATTATACTTTTATTTCCAACAGCAAAGTGGGAACACATTTAAATTGCCATTTAAAGACATTAAGAGGAGATTCTTGCCTGTAAGAGTGGTGAGGCCTTTAAAAAGTTTGTCCAGAGAAGCTGTGGAATCTCCAAGCCTGGGAGGCTTGAATGGGACCTTGAGCGAGCTGGTCTGGTAGGAGGTGTCCCTGCCCATGGCAGTGGGTTGGAACTAGGTGATCTTGAAGGTCCCTTCCATACCATTCTAGGTTTCTATGAAATGCAGCATAAAGGTGACAGAGAATCTCTTGCTTGTCTCTCTGTCTTCAGAAGCAGGGACTTTAAGTTTTATATGCTCTGAGAGGTTGTGAAAAATCAAAATTCCAGTCTTTGCTTGTTTCAGTGTTAATAGCATACAGATACTATGTCTGAATAGGCAGTGTTATACTGTTCTGTCTCATGACTTGATAGGCACACTGTAATTCTGGAAGGACTTCAGTCTCTGCAGCTTTAATGCTTACCTGAAAGTTTACTTAGGAAAAAAGGAAGTGTTCAGTCTTTATTTGGGTGCTTTAAGGTTACCTGTAAATGCAGTAAGATAAGTAATTTAAGGGAGTCACTCTAAACTCCTGACTGTAGTCATCTTAAAATTTATTTCTTCTCCTAGAGCAAACAGCACACTCAGTAATTAAAATTGCTGTGTTTTTTATTAATCTTATACATTATTTTATCTTTTCTGAGAGAGATCCTTAAAGAAAAATATCTTCTCTGACTGTAGAAACTTTGGGTAGATGGAAGATCTCGTTATTGGCATTTTAGAGGGCTGTAACATACCGGTTTTGTCAGACAGTTTTGATTAGCATGAAATGCTTGTTATGGCTTGAGCTGAAGTAGAATTTGAAGGAGTTAGTCTCTGTTGATGTGATGCAGATGTGGTCTGTAGTCCAGAAAGGGGCACAGCTTCCTTTAGATCCCTGTTGTAAATAACTTGTAGGTAGCTATCTATTCCTCCTGAATGCAAGGTGTGGGTATGCTGGTAGCACATGTGTAGAGTATGAGGAGACAGTGACTTAAGAATCTGCTCTTTAATTATAGTAGGAATGTTCACTGCTAAAAGCCAAAAGCTGGAAACAGACCTGGCTTGAGTTGATTGAAAACAATGTGGGAAAAAAAAAATACCTTGGTTCTTTCTTTATTTAGTTGTTGAGTTAATGTGTAACTGTGGTGAAGCAATCTCTCTTCCCTTCCCCGGTGCATGTTTATGTTGGTGCCTTTTTAAAATGAAAAACACCATCTGTGAGCTGTTGAAAACCGTTTCCGATTGGCTGATTTTCTTTTTCTTTTTTTGTTAGATGAAAGGGGCACTGACTGAAATTATCCAGCTCGCTACCTTGGATTCAGACCCCTGGGTCTTAATGGTAGCTGATATTTTAAAATCCTTTCCAGATACTGGCTCCCTTAACCTTGATCTTGAAGAACAGAATCCCAATGTTCAAGATATTTTAGGAGAGCTTAGAGAAAAAGGTAAGCCTTTGCTGTTGGGGGGAATCGCAGAGATGTGGTGCCTTGTTTCAGAAATAGCTAGCGGTTGCACAGGCAGTTCTGCTGTCTTACTGGTAGCAGGACAAGCACTATGTCTTGTCTCTTACTGCTACGTTTGCCGCCTGGCAACTGTGATCTTTGAGGGATGCTAACTTCTTAAATGATCTTTTCACACATCATCAGAACTTAAATGTCAGGTGTTAGCCCTGAGTGATTGTGAGGGTCAGCATACAAATGAACGTGGGTTTGTTAGTGTTGCATATGCACTGGTGGCTAAGAACTGCCTTCCTGCAGCCTAGTGAGTTGAGGTTTCAGGTTGCTTTGCTTAGGATGTGTACTGCCAGAGAAGACACTAAGGCTGATTCTGCAGTGTTTGTGTGGGAGCACCACCATTCTCTTGGCCAAGTGGGGTGCATCTCTGCTTTGTGTCCTCCTCTAGGTAATGAATCATAGGATCGTAGAATTGTTTGGACTGGAAAAGACCTTTAAAATTGAGTCTGTGTACTAGCACTACCAAGTCTACTGTTAAACCACATCCTCAGCACCACATCTACATTGCTTTTAAATATATCCAGGAATGTGATTCAGCCACCTCCCTGGACAGCCTGTTCCAAGGCTTGAGCACACTTTCAGTGAAACCTTTTTTTTTTCCTGATACCCATCCTAAACCTTCCCTGGCACAGCTTGAGGCCATTTCCTGTAGTGCTATCACTTGGCACTTGGGAGAAGAGAGCAACCTCACCTTCTCAAGGTGGAGCCTTATCAGTGTGAGCACAGGGGGACAGTCACTTCCCTGGTCTTGCTGGCCGTGTTATCGCTAATCCAGGCCAGGATGCTGTTGGCTGCCTTGGCCACCTGGGCACACGGTGGCTCATATTTAGCTGGCTGTTGACCAATGTTCCCAGGTCTTTTTCTGGAGGTAATGAGGTGCTGAGGGGGAGGCTGATCACAAGAGTTATGCTGCTGATGTCTGTTAGCTAGGGATTGCCTAGCAGCTGAAAATATTGGCTCAGGCACTTGCACAGTTGCTGCTTTCAAACATTGTTTAAGTGGTGATGCAAATCCACTCCTCCTTCAGTGGATTTGATTTACCACAGTGCCTAGAAAAAGCCCTTGGGCATCAAGGGACAAACGTGGAATTGCAGCAGACCAGTAAGGAAATGAGTTGGAAGCAGAAGAGTTTTGTCCTACTATAAGCTGTTTTGGAGTGGTTTTAAAGTAATTTTAAAGGAATCTGAGAGGTCAGTAATTCTTATGTTTTCCTCCTGACAGTAGCAGCATGTTTAAGATACCTATAATTTGGCTAGGTGTATCTAATAACTGGTTATATGCTATGTGATAATTAAGACAGAGTTACTCGGTGTACAAACAAGGAATCTGAAATTTACCCCTAGCTTTACAGTGTAGTTGTAAAATATTGTGTAATTAGCTATCAAATAGGTGCTAACACCTGTGTGTACTGTGTTAACTCTTCATGCAGTAAGTGAATGTGAAACCTCAGCTATGTTGCCCTTGGAATGCCAATACTTAAACAAAAATGCCTTGACAACACTGGCTGGGCCCCTTACTCCCCCAGTGAAACACTTCCAGTTGAAGAGGAAACCTAAAAGTGCCACTCTGAGAGCTGAACTCTTGCAGAAGTGTAAGTACCACTACAACTAGTTGAAAAGAAAATGTCTATTGCATCTTATAACTTACTTTACACAGTCTTTATCCCCATGCTGGCAAAGTACAATCACATTTTCTGTTAGAGCTTTGTCTGATTATTTTTTTCCTTAGATAGACTGATACCTGTGGGAGAACAGATCCAAGTCATTCTAGCCACGATGACATCAAAATTCTTATGTTGATTTAAATGCTCTTCAGATTTCAAAGCCTTCAAAAAAGCTGTAGCTTTTGAAAGCACAGATGCATCCTCTCATGGGTTTGTCTGTTGTGAAGAGCCAAAGGGCAGCTCTGGTTCCAGCTCCTGCAACAAAACTGATATGAGAATCTGGTTTTATTTTATAATGCTTTTGCAACAGGGAGCAAGAGCTGCTGGTTCTTTCCTTTGCTCCCTATGGCTTTATAGGGTGTGAAAGACACGAGAGCTTCTGCTAACAGACGGCAGCATTTGTGTGCATGTATCTATTGGTAGCCGTCTGAACCTAAGCAATTTGGAACTAGTTTACTGTACCTACTGTTCTGATGCAGCAGCTTGCTGCTTCCCTCTGTGTCACTTGAGCAGTTGGTCTGATTAAATGCAAGATTTGAATCCTTTTATGGCATTCCAGAGAACTTTTAAAGTGTTTCAGTCTTTGAGTAAATGGTCTACTCTGATAATTTCTGCCAGCTCAGACCATCTTGTCAGTTGCAGAGTTATTGATATTTGCATTTTCTCCAAACATTGTTTGCCTCACTTAATGACTTGGGATTTAATGAAAACAAGTCTGTATGCATTAATAAACATTTTTCAGAAGCAGTAGTGTATTGTAGTATTCTAGCACAGATTCTGTAATAACTAATTTGATTTCCTTTTTTTAGCAACAGAAACTGCACAGCAGCTCAAGAAGACTGCAGGGGTGCCTTTCCATGCCAAAGGCAGGGGACTAGTCAAGAAGATAGATACAACAAGTATGGCTCACCTTCTTCACTTTTGGGAAGAAAATCTGATCAATAGTCTTGAATACAATTGCTGTCTAGTTTTTCACTAAAACTGCATTCTTTTTGAAGCAAAGGATTTCTGCCTCACTCTCTCCTGATATTTCAGTGTTTCTGACATGTCTTGTCAGAACAAGAGTGTGGGTTTTTTCTTAAATGGCAAGTATGGCTGCTCTGCCTCAAAACTCTACACAGCTAGATCATGTTGTAGGCTTTGATAAGGAACAATTTGCATCACTCCAGGAATAACTCCTGACTAAGCAACAGTAATCTGCTGTGCTCTTCAAAATACCGTGAAGTAGCCTGAAACTATATTGTAGTTGTATAACTGTGTGGAGGAAGAGGAGGGGACAGTATGCTCTCTGTAGCCAAGGGTGTGCAGTGCCTTCAATTGAATGGACACAACAGAGGTATGTAATTGCTCTTCAGTCCTGTGTTAATAGAATTCAGCTGTTTGAAGCTCCAGAGCTGCTTGATTTTTTTCAAATGAGTTTTTGGATAGGAGCAAGGAGATAGGTCCAAAGTTGGTTACTTGAAATTGCTGCACAGGTGTAGCATTTTTGGCCACCAATACAATGCAGAGGTGTAAAACCTGAGTAATTTCTTGGTGTGGTGTCTGGAAGCTATGAAACACTTTGTACTGATATTATCAAAGATGTGGTTTTGAGCACTGAAGTTGTGCCACGTGTTCATGAAAGAAATGCAGAAGTGTAGCTGTAATTTCAACTAAAAATTGGCTCAGCACAGAAATTGGCTATTAGTTCTTGGCATTATTTTTAGCCATTGCATTAATAAAGTGGGTGTTAGAGTTGGCTTTTAGAGCCAGGTGGTATCTAGAAATATCGAGTTGTGGGACCAGCTGGGATTTATTGGTTACAGAGGGTTGTCTTATGAAAAGATTGTCAGCACAGCATAAAATCCTACAAAGGTTTGGGTTGGCTGGGACCTTCAAGATCAGCCTTTTCCAACCCCTTTGCCACAGGTAGGGACATCTCCTACTAGACCAACTTACTCAAGGCTCTATCCAACCTGCCCTTGAACCCTGCCAGTCTTGGAGTCTCTATAACTTCTGTGCAGCCTGTTGCGGTGCCTCACCACCCTCATGGCAAAGAATTTCTTAATCTCTTATTGAGGTCTTCAAATGGGAGACTATGATAAGAGTATCAGGAAGCTCAAAGATCTGATGTAGATAAATATGTATATCCCCCTGATTTAGCGGTTGATGAAAGTGCTAAGCGCTGTTTTCAGCACTTAGATTAGGCATGAGGTAGAATGGTAACAGTGTAAAGTTAGGGGGCAAAACAGCTTCTCGCAGGTGTAGCGGTGTCTGGTGAGAACTGAAGTGGCAGGTTTTTCTCCTGTGTTGGCCCAAATTTGGTTCTGCTTGTGCAAACTGCAGAATTTCAAACCCTTGTGTGAAGCAGCAGCTTACCTTTCCAGCAGGTGATGAGCCCTTAACTCTGCAGAAGCTTGGCTAAGTCTGATGAGTTTCACCAAGTAACTCAATATTGCCAAAGTGGCTCTTTGATCGTCAAGAATGGGATTCAGTGTAGCACAGGCAGTTCCCTGTTAGAAACTTCTGAAGTTAAAGGGGCAGTGGGGTGAGTGTTAAGCCAAAGACCTCCTTATTCATTAGCTACAAAAGACAAATGTTATAGCTATTGCCTTTTTTGATCTTCCCTAAGCACCACTCAAAGGAATACCAAAACAAGCTCCCTTCAGGAGTTCTTCGGCACCCAGCGTGTTTAGTCCTTCTGGAAACAGAACTCCTATTCCTCCTTCAAGAACAACTTTGCGCAAAGAAAGAGGAGTAAAGGTAGCTGCTCTCTTTTACTCTCTTGTTTTCCTGCCCAGTTACACTTCCTGATTGAAGTGGAGTTCCAGTTGCTGTGTTGAATAAAGTATCAATGTATTAAAGAAAAAACTAAGGAAAATACTTGTAGAACAGCTGTATTAAATTTTAAAATGGTTGTAGAATCATTTTAGTAGGAAAAGAATTTGCTGAGGGTGCCCTTAAGCCCCTTGTTCAGGTCATTGATCGTTACTCAGTTCTCTAAGTTCTTTATTGACTTTGTTTTTAGCTTCTAGATATCTCTGAGCTGGATATGGTTGGTGCTGGCCGTGAAGCAAAGAGAAGAAGGAAGACTTTAGGTTGGTATTACATGCTACTTACAAAGGCTATTAATATACCTGCAACTAGGATCTTGATTTGTAGTCCCATTTTATTCCTTCATTTATTGAAACATATCTTCAGCTAAACTTTAAAAAGGGGTGGAAAGCCCCAGCCTGAAATTGCTTCAAGGGAGGATTTTTAGTTGTCTTTTTTTATTGCTCTTGCTGTGTGTATAGGTTACAATTCAACTCAAATTGCACAAAAGGATGGATCTAGGTAGTTGTGCTTTGAGCAGCACATAGGTGGGATGTTTTCAGGACTGGAATTGTTCTGAGATGTTTTGGTTTACTTCAGGCTCTGTGGCAAATTAAAATTAACTGAAACTAATGTTGGAAAATTTTATAGTCACACCAGATTCTGGCTGAGAAATCAAGTGAATGACATCTGATAGACTCCTCTTAAGTGAAGCAAGTGTAGTGCTGTACTTAACCATATCAGGTTATTTGTGCCAGAACAACCTTTTTGTGTATCATCTCAGAAAAATTGTAACTGCAGTCGGGCTTGGCTTTCTGGTATCACAAAGTTAGTCAGTTCTGTCTGTTGACTCAGTTACTGTACCTTGGTGGATATGCACTGTGGGTCAGTTGATAGCAGGGTGGATTATAGAACTGTGGGTGAAGATAGACTGCATCTACCAGCTTCTCAAAGCTTGTTGCATCAGAGTGAGAAATGCATGTTTATATCTCTGTTTAAAAATGTATTTGATTTAATATTTCAGAAGACTTCCTTGAACTGACTTCTGTTTTTATTCAATAGATACAGAAGTTGTGGA